>NW_018408845.1:636978-678313 GCF_002113885.1 Mizuhopecten yessoensis | reverse complement strand
CCCCCCCACACACACACACACACACTTTTCGGATAAAATAAAGCTACTATGGTGTGAAGACGTAGATGCAGAGGAAGGGGCGCGTACATGCCTACTATTTCGGAAAAAAAGATAAGCTAATATCACTGGAATACATGCATTCGTACAAATTCAAAAGATCATCACAAAATGTTGAGATCCACGCAATTTGAAGCGTAAGATATTGAAAATTTTAATTAATCAATTTGTTATGCATATATATTCCATGAATACAGCAAAAGTTTCGAAGCTAACCCAAACCAATGTTTCGTTGTATGAAGTGACTGATCGGCACCCGTGTAGCCAGGATTCTGTCCAATTTTTCCAAAGACGAAATACAAGCTTATCAAGATTCAGCATTACAATCTTTCCGGATACCAATTAATGAAAGGTATACGGATCTGCCTCGTTTGTATTGAATTCCTAAATTTGACCAAATTCCTTATAAACAGCATTTTATCGCTGGCTCTTCTAGCTGCTCTCCTAGGCGATATTAATATATGGCTGTAATCTGTTTTGGAGCATTTTGGCGAAAAGCACAACAAAAGCCAAAATAGTATTATCGAGAGTTCGTTGTTGACATCGTCATCGTTTAGTTCAGTGGCGAGATTTTCTGGCACGCGCGGGTCAAATGTAAACAGTAAAATAGGGATGGCAGGCATATAATATATACAATACGTTTTCAAATTGCGTGGAACGAAAAATAACCTTCAAAAGCCGAATGAGGACAGCCAATGGAGACAAGAGGTGGAGAGGATAAGATGTTCAAGTTCAGATAAGGAATCAAGGAATCAATGAAGCTCTCATTCAAACGGAAATGGAGTGGCATGAATGTAAAAGATCAGGAATAGTAAAGCTTTTACGTATCTATGTCTAAGGAACGCAAGGTTTTCATAGGGTATAATTAATTAAAGGAAAGGTAATAGCATCACGGTTCATTTGTGATAAAGTTTTCTTTCCTAGGATCTATGGACCATATGTTATTTATAATGCGGCTTTAAACGAATCCGTTAATTAATAAAGTGTCTAGGCCGAAAGTACCGAATCGGGACTGGACTGACATAGATAACGCCATACATAAAAACATAGAAAGTAGCGTACTATGATAACGTTGACCTATAATTTGTTACTGTGACCTTGAACTTTGTGGAACTTGTGAGTAGTATGTGAACCTGTCTAGTCATGATACACTGGAGAAACATTGTAATGATGTAGAGTATGACCTTTGGAACAATCAACTATGAGTGGTAAGCGACACAGTATTGTCATGATACATATATTTATGAAGTTTATCGAAAATGTTTAGCCGTTCAGTTCAAAATTCCTAGGTAATCATTTGTATCATACATTGGATTAACCATGCCTTTTAGGTTGCTGTGACATTTGAGTGTGAAAAAACAAATCTGAAATTAGTACGCGTCACACCGTTTAGTCACGTGCATCTAATTACGTGATTTATGAAGTTTTATAAAACTGTTCAATCATATAGAATACGGATTGTTATCATTTGACCAATTATCTATGATGTGGTATTTCAGATATTATTGCTGAGATTAGTAGACGGGATATTATTATCCTCCGATATCACAAAAAGGGGACAAAGGATAATATTTTGCATGCTTTTGTATGTGAAAGAAAGTTCCTATCCCCTAATTACATTTTGTTCATTAGTAAATTTCACTTTCTGATTAGAAAAAATGGCGTCGGTATTGCTGCGATCCTTGAATCGATCTAGTTATCCGTGTTCTGCATCAGAAATCATGGACAAAACGGCGTGTATGTTTGTTAAATCAGTTCCAGGCTTGACAGAACATGTGTACCGGAACACTCTCCTAATCGAGTAATCAATGAAAGTTTATCATTAGGAAGCGTGACAGTGTCATGTTGTCTTATACGCACGAACGAAACGATTACCTACTGCTAATTACTATACGTGTTTATTTTCCGGCATATGTTGTAGATGTCGCTCCATGGTGAAGAAAGTGAGCCGTGATGGGAAAGGATTGTCAATATATACTACAATTTAGTGTGTATCTGATGACGTAATAAGTTTGAAAGTAGACATACTTTTGAAAAGTATATTTTCATTTTCACTGAAAGTTTCTCTCTAATCATTGTCAGGAGAAATTGCGTTCATAGAGCTATGAACGCAGTTTGATCGGCGTCATTATTAAGCTTCTCCTCCCGCTTCGATTAACATGTCCATTAAGTTAAACATTTTGTTACTTACCCAAACATAACAGTTATCAATTCCTTGGTTGGCTGCCATTATAAGATACAGTTATATTTCGATGTTTATCAAATCTGCGTGAGTCTTCGTGGAAGGTAAAAGGTGAGAAGGAAAATGGTATGTAAGGCAGAACAAACAAACTCATTTATTTTTGTTATTTACTCGAGCAACTTAATATCCATATTCCATCGATATTATGATGCTTCTGATGCTCAACCATAATCTTCAATCTGCAAAATGGCCGAATAAAAAATCGGTAAAACACGTATAAAACTACTCACACAGCTTATTATAATTTTCATATGTGAATTATACTATAAAAATATCGATCACTTCTATATAAGGACGATTTATGTCCGCATCGTTTCTCATCCATAATTTAACAGTGTGTCCCTTCGGTGGCAAGTTAAAAAAGGAAGATTTGCATAACGCTCACGTGCGACGTGTCTACATGTAACGTCATGAAGCCAAATGTACGCATCGCTTCATCGTGTTATGTATTGAAGTTAGACATTTCATTATTTTCCAATCTAAACTAAAATCATTTCCGATTTAATTCGGAGATAAAGAACACTAAAAAGTTCGTTGAAATATTTCAAACGTCAAGGAGGGGGTAACCCCATATTTCCGGGTTTATTGCGAAGGGATAAACTATAAATCCATATCACCGGGAGAGAAAAGCGAAGAAAACAAACTGGGATAAGTCGTCGATTTCATCGCTTTTGACATTAAACTATTTTCAAAAGTTATCCTGATAAGATATAAGATAAGTAGACTTCATTCGATTTGTTATATTTATGCTCCAATATTACCGCCCTGCTACTTTTGAGGGGGCGCCAATGTCATCTGGTTAAACATTTTTGAGCACTTACCTCGATTATATCGTCTGAACCATACACAGCATGATGATTAAACGACTGCCGTGGCCTCGTTTTGATACGTTGAACAATTACCAACTCCGAATTACTTAAAAAAAACCGCCACAAAACTTACAAAACAGGTGTGACACTTGTCGTGTGAAAGTTAACAGTCTTCCCATTGTTTAGCCCTTTAATAATAATATTATCCCGGGATTTGCTCAAATATGTAACCGGTATTTTATCTTAGAATCGAAAATACCTTTTTCTATTACCTAAATACATAATAAAACCCGGTACAACAAACGAAATAAATCCTAAAAATATATATAAAAAAAATAAATTAAAAAATTAAAAGATAGAAATAGATAATATAAAAAATCCTCACTTTCTTCTGCTTTTTGACAATTTTTCTGATCAATTCACCTTCTTTCACTCACAAGACCACAACTCCATTTGATTACTCTAGGTGATATTTTAAAGCAACAGCAAATACAACAACCACGTTTTATAATACATCGTAAAATTAATTTAGGGTGAATCCCTACTAAAGAAATGTTCGTGATAAAAGCTTTCATTATCATCTTAAGCGTTTGATGCAAAGAACTCTCCTACATCTTCAGAGAAACTTTGTGTGTGGATGTTACACTTAACTTCAGATTTGTTTAAGTAAGACCATGGCTGCATACAAATTATTCTTATATGCATCACTAAAACACAGATGAAAGAAAAATGGAAATTAAAGCTCGGTAGAAAGGAGGAAAATGTATAGGGGGTTGTCATGGTGTACTTACATTTGATGGTAAATCATTTTACATATCACATGGATTTCTACTCCACCTCTTCATCGAGCGATAGTCCGATGAAGTCCAATTTATTTTCAGTCTTTAGGTGATCCTCAACCATACTGTAACTGCAAAGAACAACTTTATAATGAGAAATAATTCAGGACGCCATTTTACTTTTACACGATACCATCTTTATCTGCGAGAGTAATAGGCGACAATGTCATCTTGACACTTACGACCGCGTTGGAGTATGGCATGGCACTCGTCCCCCCCACCCCCGCCCCCAACACACACAAATCTAGAAATACCTCTACATCACCATGTTATCATCATGTTGCTTAGTTGTGGCTGCTGCTACTATCACCTCGTCCTTAGACCTGTCAATGAACAGAAGTGTACGGGAAGGATATTTCGAGATCCACTCAGAAAATGGACTTGTGAAAAATAGCCAAATTAAAAAAGTGACATGCAAGACCAACACGGAAAGCGATACATAAATAGTGAAAATAACCTGATTGTGGAAGCTACAAACAACGTGAAGCGATAGCAACACGGAAAAGCAACTATTATCTGGGGTATTGGAAAGTGACAACAAACAAAAAGCAACTAATAAGGCAAACCGAAAAACAACACTAAAAAGCAACAAACAGAGTGAGCCGACCAACAAAAATAGCGACAAATAGAGTGAGGCGACAAACAAGTAAAGCGACAAATAGAGTGAGGCGACCAACCAGAAAGTAATAAATAGAGTGAGGTGACAAACAAGAAAAGCGACAAATAGAGTGAGGCGACCAGCCAGATAAGTAACAAACAGAGTGAAGCGACCAACCAGATAAGTAACAAACAGAGTGAGGCGACCAACCAGAAAAGTAACAAACAGAGTGAGGCGACCAACCAGAAAAGTAGCAAACAGAGTGAGGCGACCAACCAGAAAGTAATAAATAGAGTGAGGTGACCAACCAGAAAAGTCACAAAAAGAGTGAGGCGACCAGCCAGAAAAGCGACAAATAGAGTGACGTGACCAACCAGATAAGTAACAAACAGAGTGAGGCGACCAGCCAGAAAAGCGACAAATAGAGTGAGGTGACCAACCAGAAAAGCAACAAACAGAGTGAGGCGACCAGCCAGAAAGGCGACAAACAGAGTGAGGTGACCAACCAGATAAGTAACAAACAGAGTGAGGCGACCAGCCAGAAAAGCGACAAATAGAGTGAGGCGACCAACCAGAAAAGCAACAAACAGAGTTGGGCGACCAACCAGAAAAGCGACAAACAGAGTGAGGCAACCAACCAGAAAAGCGACAAACAGAGTGAGGCGCCCAACCAGAAAAGCGACAAACAGAGTGAGGCGACCAACAAGAAAAGCAACAAACCGAGTGAGGCGACCAACCAGAAAAGCGACAAACACAGTGAGGCGACCAACCAGAAAAGTAACAAACAGAGTTGGGCGACCAACCAGAAAAGCGACAAACAGAGCGAGGCGACCAACCAGAAAAGCAACAAACCGAGTGAGGCGACCAACCAGAAAAGCGACAAACAAAGTGAGGCGACCAACCAGAAAAGCAACAAATCGAGTGAGGCGACCAACCAGAAAAGCGACAAACATAGTGAGGCGACCAACCAGAAAAGTAACAAACAGAGTAAGGCAACCAACCAGAAAAGAAACAAATAGAGTGAGGCGACCAACCAGAAAAGCGACAAAAAGAGTGAGGCGACCAACCAGAAAAGCAACAAACCGAGTGAGGCGACCGACCAGAAAAGCGACAAACAGAGTGAGGCGACCAACAAGAAAAGCAACAAACCGAGTGAGGCGACCAACCAGAAAAGCGACAAACAGAGTGAGGCGACCAACCAGAAAAGCGACAAACATAGTGAGGCGACCAACCAGAAAAGTAACAAACAGAGTAAGGCAACCAACCAGAAAAGTAACAAATAGAGTGAGGCGACCAACCAGAAAAGCGACAAACAGAGTGAGGCGACCAACATGGGACATGAAAAAACAATAAGAAGCAATAAACACAGAGCAGCGGCAAACAAATGTTATACACATGTTTGTACACAATATCTGTTATTTCAAACTTAATGAATTGGTCAAACATTAACCATGTGTCTTCATGATAGAATTTCTACTGCGAACAAATCATCGACTTTAATCAATAGCAGCAGATTTTTTGTTCAAGACAAATAACAAAAATAAAAGTATAAAATCACCTAGTCTATCCCATTTTTAAAACAAAAGCAAAACAGCAAAAGCGCGTGTTTTTAGCTTCATACGGAGAGTGATTTATGGGGAAATCGTACATCCGTAAGTATGATTAGCTGTTGACGTAACCGATTTTGTAAGTGGTTAGAAAGGATGACCTGGCGGCTAAAGTACATTGATATTATCTAACTTCTACAAGTACCGGTAATGGCAACGTCATCTCCAGGTACTAGACATGAAACCCTCGAGACATTGTCCGGTTAACGTGCGGAAACCGGTGAAGAAAGTGTTCCTGTGAAAGTGAATATAGTGAGTTAACGTCAACATCGTAACCGAACAGAACAGGGATTTTAACGTCATATAGAGTGACGTGTCATAAGTCGTTCACGTTACGTTATCACTTTTCATCCCAGCATTAAAGCTACCCTTTGAGGTAATTCCCATAGAGACAATGTTACATTTTGTCGTAAAAATAGTTTTGCCAAGTAACCCATCATGGTTAAAATTTTATGAAACGGATAATTATATTAATATTACCAAGATTTTTTTTTCTAGCTTCGTGATCGATTTCATCAATTTTTGAGGATAAAACCCCGAAGCCAGTAAAATTAATTTCCCCAAACTATATCCACAGAGAATCCACCTGGAAAATGACGTAACGTGACAGACCTATGGCATGACTGTTTAAACGGGGAATTCAAATAAACGTTGACATCTTGACCATATATAGTGCCGAGTTAGGAGTAAGCGTCGACTCCGTGATGTTATAGAGCCTGGAAGCTAAACGTTCATCCCGTGAACAGACTTGGAATGTGTCGACCCCTTTACCATATAGAGCCTGAAGATGTTTATGTCGACCCCTTTACCGTATAGAGCCTGAAGATGTTTACGTCGACCTCGTTACCAAGTAGAGCCTGAAGATGTTTAAGTCGATCCCGTTACCATATAGAGCCTGAAGGTGTTTATGTCAAATCCGTTACCATATAGAGCCTGAAGATGTTTACGTCAACCCCGTTACCATATAGAGCCTGAAGATGTTTTTGTCGACCCCGTTACCATATAGAGCCTGAAGATGTTTATGTCGACCCCGTTACCATATAGAGCCTGAAGATGTTTATGTCGACCCCGTTACCATATAGAGCCTGAAGATGTTTATGTCGACCCCGTTACCATATAGAGCCTGAAGATGTTTATGTCGACCCCGTTACCATATAGAGCCTGAAGATGTTTATGTCGACCCCGTTACCATATAGAGCCTGAAGATGTTTATGTCGACCCCGTTACCATATAGAGCCTGAAGATGTTTATGTCGACCCCGTTACCATATAGAGCCTGAAGATGTTTATGTCGACCCCGTTACCATATAGAGCCTGAAGATGTTTATGTCGACCCCGTTACCATATAGAGCCTGAAGATGTTTATGTCGACCCCGTTACCATATAGAGCCTGAAGATGTTTATGTCGACCCCGTTACCATATAGAGCCTGAAGATGTTTATGTCGACCCCGTTACCATATAGAGCCTGAAGATGTTTATGTCGACCCCGTTACCATATAGAGCCTGAAGATGTTTATGTCGACCCCGTTACCATATAGAGCCTGAAGATGTTTATGTCGACCCCGTTACCATATAGAGCCTGAAGATGTTTATGTCGACCCCGTTACCATATAGAGCCTGAAGATGTTTATGTCGACCCCGTTACCATATAGAGCCTGAAGATGTTTATGTCGACCCCGTTACCATATAGAGCCTGAAGATGTTTATGTCGACCCCGTTACCATATAGAGCCTGAAGATGTTTATGTCGACCCCGTTACCATATAGAGCCTGAAGATGTTTATGTCGACCCCGTTACCATATAGAGCCTGAAGATGTTTATGTCGACCCCGTTACCATATAGAGCCTGAAGATGTTTATGTCGACCCCGTTACCATATAGAGCCTGAAGATGTTTATGTCGACCCCGTTACCATATAGAGCCTGAAGATGTTTATGTCGACCCCGTTACCATATAGAGCCTGAAGATGTTTATGTCGACCCCGTTACCATATAGAGCCTGAAGATGTTTATGTCGACCCCGTTACCATATAGAGCCTGAAGATGTTTATGTCGACCCCGTTACCATATAGAGCCTGAAGATGTTTATGTCGACCCCGTTACCATATAGAGCCTGAAGATGTTTATGTCGACCCCGTTACCATATAGAGCCTGAAGATGTTTATGTCGACCCCGTTACCATATAGAGCCTGAAGATGTTTATGTCGACCCCGTTACCATATAGAGCCTGAAGATGTTTATGTCGACCCCGTTACCATATAGAGCCTGAAGATGTTTATGTCGACCCCGTTACCATATAGAGCCTGAAGATGTTTATGTCGACCCCGTTACCATATAGAGCCTGAAGATGTTTATGTCGACCCCGTTACCATATAGAGCCTGAAGATGTTTATGTCGACCCCGTTACCATATAGAGCCTGAAGATGTTTATGTCGACCCCGTTACCATATAGAGCCTGAAGATGTTTATGTCGACCCCGTTACCATATAGAGCCTGAAGATGTTTATGTCGACCCCGTTACCATATAGAGCCTGAAGATGTTTATGTCGACCCCGTTACCATATAGAGCCTGAAGATGTTTATGTCGACCCCGTTACCATATAGAGCCTGAAGATGTTTATGTCGACCCCGTTACCATATAGAGCCTGAAGATGTTTATGTCGACCCCGTTACCATATAGAGCCTGAAGATGTTTATGTCGACCCCGTTACCATATAGAGCCTGAAGATGTTTATGTCGACCCCGTTACCATATAGAGCCTGAAGATGTTTATGTCGACCCCGTTACCATATAGAGCCTGAAGATGTTTATGTCGACCCCGTTACCATATAGAGCCTGAAGATGTTTATGTCGACCCCGTTACCATATAGAGCCTGAAGATGTTTATGTCGACCCCGTTACCATATAGAGCCTGAAGATGTTTATGTCGACCCCGTTACCATATAGAGCCTGAAGATGTTTATGTCGACCCCGTTACCATATAGAGCCTGAAGATGTTTATGTCGACCCCGTTACCATATAGAGCCTGAAGATGTTTATGTCGACCCCGTTACCATATAGAGCCTGAAGATGTTTATGTCGACCCCGTTACAATATAGAGCCTGAAGATGTGTATGTCGACCCCGTTACAATATAGAGCCTGAAGATGTTTATGTCGACCCCGTTACCATATAGAGCCTGAAGATGTTTACGTCGACCCCGTTACAATATAGAGCCTGAAGATGTGTATGTCGATCCCGTTACCATATAGAGCCTGAAGATGTTTATGTCGACCCCGTTTCCATATAGAGCCTGAAGATGTTAATGTCGACCCCGTTACCATATAGAGCCTGAAGATGTTTATGTCGTCCCCGTTACCATATAGAGCCTGAAGATGTTGATGTCGACCCCGTTACCATATAGAGCCTGAAGATGTGTATGTCGACCCCGTTACCATATAGAGCCTGAAGATGTTGATGTCGACCCCGTTACCATATAGAGCCTGAAGATGTTTACGTCGACCCCGTTACAATAGAGCCTGAAGATGTGTATGTCGATCCCGTTACCATATAGAGCCTGAAGATGTTTATGTCGACCCCGTTACCATATAGAGCCTGAAGATGTTAATGTCGACCCCGTTACCATATAGAGCCTGAAGATGTTTATGTCGTCCCCGTTACCATATAGAGCCTGAATATGTTTACGTCGATCATATTCCCGTGGAGAGATTATGAAGTTAACGTCGACTCCATAACATAGAGACGTAGGAGTTCACGTACACCACGTGACCGTGAAAAGACCAAGTTTTGCGTCACATAAAATCCAATAAGAAAATAACATAACGTGATAGACCTGTGGCATCTCGCTGTATAAACGGGGAATTTAAATTAACGTTGACATCGTGGTCTTATACCATCGACTCCAAGACCATATAGACGGTTCGTTTACGTCGATTCCGTGACCGTCTAGAGACAATTGACTGTGTTTGGAGTACAGCTTACACGTCGATATGATTACAAGACAGAGAAGTAAAGTGAACAACACACGCGGGTAACACAACAATCTAAAACCTTCTCAAGTTACAGCAATCCCAGCAACGTCACATTGTTGCTCAAACACCTGCTGGCGGAAACACTTTAGGTCGTTCTAACAAGAGTACCGCGGTGCGGAACAAACAAAGGACAAGAACTTTTGCAAAAATTGACGAATCAAAATTCTTTTAGGGGAGACAAAACTTCATATCATGATTATAATGTAAACCAAGTTTCAAAGAGATCCGTTGAAAATTGTAGGAGAAGATTGCCAGATAAAAGTCAAATACTGAAATAAACAAAGGGCAATAACTTTAGCAAAAATTGTTGAATCAAAATTCTTTTCAAGGAAACACAACAACATATCACGATTAGTTAGCCTACTAAGTTTTAAAGAAATCCGTCAAAAAATGTAGGAGAAGATCTCCGGACAAAAAAACAATTACTGAAATGAACAAAGGGCAATAACTTTTGGAAAAATTGTCGAATCAAAATTCTTTTAAGGGAGACACAACTTCATATCATGATTATAATGTATACCAAGTTTCAAAGAGATTGGTCGAAAAATGTAGGAGAAGATTGCCGGACAAACAAAAGTTTATGTCGGACGGACAGATGGACAACCCCATACCATAATACTTCCGTTAAATTTGACGGGCGTATAAAAAGGGATCCTAGAAGGATCTTGGTGCCCACCATGAAAGGATCTTAATCATATCTACAAAAAATAATATTGTTATTTCTTTGCTTTACATTTTCCATACAGGTACTATTACCCATTCCCATATTTGAAATCCTAAACGGAAACCTGTCCATTACCTTAACCCTCCTAATGTCACATGTTATTTGCCCTCCTCATTGTATAAGATTTGTCAATGAGGGATGAATTCTCATAAGGGTCAGGGGTATTTTAATAAGGGGATCAAGAGGAACATATATATTAAATGTATCAAAAATACCTCCAGTACTTTCTGAGAAGCTTAAAAGAGATGACAAAACTTAACCCTTTCATCCCTATGTAACTTTAGTAGACTCTACCATGCATTGATCTGGATGAGTCCATTATGGTCTAAAGTGGTGAAAGGGTTAAAATGGAAGATGGCAACCAGTTGGCAGTTTTTTTTTTCCAGTCAGTCTTAAAAGTGAACATGCACACATAGAGTCCAAGGGTCCTATATATTTAATTCAGAAAGATCCCTCAAGTACTTTCTGAGAAAAAGGGATAACAAGTCTTCAACTGTCAAAATCCCACATGGCAATCAGCTGGCCATTTTGTTTCCAATCTGTCTCAAAATGATCATGAACAACTGGAGATAAATAGAAAGTTGTTTATCTGGAAAAGATCCCTCCAGTACAATGTACATTTAAGTAGTTTCTTAGAAATAGCAATAACAAACCTTAAATGTCAAAATCCAAGATTGCCACCTGCTGGCCATTTTGTTTCTGCACAACTAGAGACCAAGGGGAACATACATATTTCATTTCAGAAAGATCCCTCCAGTACTTTCTGAGAAACATCCCTCCATTGCTTTTGAGAAATAGCAATAACAAGTATTGTTAAAGGACAGACCATGAATGCAGGGTGATTTGAATAGCCTAGCTACCATATAATGATGGTGGGCTCAGAATAACAGGACAATATTACTAGACTGGATGGTCTGGTGGTGCAGTGGATAGCTACTCATAATTACTGCATTACAAGGTGTGGTTTTATATCAGGTATCCCAGACAAACCAATTTTCCGGTATCCCAGACATGACATTTTACTTGAGTTCAACTTTCTAGTAACATAGTTTTGGTATGCATCCATCCAGCACCAAAGGTTTGATTGAAAATTAGTAATTATATGCTCCCCAGTCCTGTCTTCCTCCCTACCCCACACACCTTACTTACAAGGAGTATACAAATTAAATTAACTACAAACACACAATTGATATTACATAATTTATTGTTTGATACTTTCCTACAATATGTTTCAAAAATTGTGTTAAAGTTTTAGAGAAGTAAAACTTGTACATGGCTTGATATTACAGCTAACTTACTTGGATGAATTGTCATGAATATCAACAATTAACAGAAAATATGACTCAACTCCTACTATTAAAGTGATACTTCTGCCACAGTGAATACACATTTTCATAGTCCTCTTAAACTGACCATATTGCAGGCTCCAAACTTCTGATTGGTCGTCAGTACCATAAGCAGGTGACGATCAGAATTTCGGAGCCTGTGATTATGGTCAGTTATAGCAGACTAACTGTATCACACTGCAAGGCAAACCTACAAACACACCTACATTATAGGATGTAGTTTGATTTCAACTGATGAACTCCTTTTAAACCTTACTCACACTCACAAAATCTATTTTAAACATGTTATATTGATGAAAAATCTTCCTGCATAGGTGTCTGTTCTGGTAAACAGACCACAGGGGGATACACATCAGCTTTTTCCATATACCTAGTCACCTGCAATTAGTAAGATTTAGAGATCTTACCTGGTATGACAGTGACTTCACCATTACATTGTTTTCAAAATAATTTGTTATCTAATGTTCAAAATTATTACATCTTATGTAAGCTTAGTCTTTTATGTGTACTGATGGATATTGGGAAGTGTCACACCCTGGTTTACAATTTTGGGGAAAAAGGCTACAAAAAGCCTCAAATGTACACCGCTAGGAAGCACTTAATGTCATGCACAGCCTTACTCTGCTTTATGTAAAACAATGCTGTTTGACATATAATGTCATTTGAAATATACTAATGATGACTGACACATAAAATAGTTTAACCCAATTGAATGATATTATTTTGCCATGTATAATATTGGTGTTTTAGATATAAAATTGGCTTCTTCTATTTAATTAAAACCAAATGTTGGATAACCTAGCTAGAGAAAAAAGGTGTAGGAATCCAGGAAAGGAAATTATAGATTGCATGAGAATAGAAAAGGTGATGATACAGAATTTAAAACAGGATTAAAGAACGTCAATAAATACCACTGTAGCCATCAACCCGATCAACAACAAAGCAGATACAGGCACTGTTTAAACAATAGGTTTAAAACAGCTAGAACAAAACAATTCTGTTTGGCATGAAATACATAATTAATATGGTGAAAATGTTGCTGTGTAAAAATATTGTGTGCACTATTGTTTGACATGATACTGTTGTTCAATATATAGAGAGCATTGTTACTTGATGTATTACAATGATTGATGTTTCATGTTATTTGACTTATAACATTGATGTTTCATGTTATTTGACTTATAACATTGACGTTTCATGTTATTTGACTTATAACATTGACATTTTATGTTATTTGACTTATAACATTGACGTTTCATGTTATTTGACTTATAACATTGACATTTCATGTTGTTTGACTTATAACATTGATGTTTCATGTTATTTTACTTATAACATTGATGTTTCATGTTATTTGACTTATAACATTGATGTTTCATGTTATTTGACTTATAGCATTGATGTTTCATGTTTCTTTGACATAAAACAACATTGCTTGATGTATAACAATATTGAATCAGGTTTATTTAACTCATTCACCCCTGAAGTTTCATAATGAACTATTCCAACCTTTGAATTGGAAGAGTTCAAATGTGTCTTCAGGGGTGTGTGTTAATATATATAACAATGTTGCTTGATGTATAATTTTGCTTGATGTATAACAATGTTGTATCAGGTTTATTTAATATATATAACAATGTCGCTTGATGTATAATTTTGTTAATGTTTAAAGTATAACAATGTTGCTTGATGTATAATTTTGTTAATGTTTAAAGTATAACAATGTCGCTTGGTGTATAATTTTGTTAATGTTTAAAGTATAACAATGTTGCTTGATGTATAATTTTGTTAATGTTTCAAGTATAACAATGTTGCTTGATGTATAATTTTGTTAATGTTTAAAGTATAACAATGTTGCTAGATGTATAATTTTGTTATTGTTTAAAGTATAACAATGCTGCTTAACGTATAATTTTGTTAATGTTTCAAGTATAACAATGTTGCTAGATGTATAATTTTGTTATTGTTTAAAGTATAACCATGTTGCTTGGTGTATAATTATGTTAATGTTTAAAGGATAACAATGTCGCTTGGTGGATAATTTTGTTAATGCTTAAAGTATAACAATGACGCTTGGTGTATAATTATGTTAATGTTTAAAGGATAACAATGTCGCTTGGGGTATAATTTTGTTAATGTTTAAAGTATAACAATGTCGCTTGATGTATAATTTTGTTAATTTTTAAAGTATAACAATGTTGCTTAGTGTATAATTTTGTTAATGTTTAAAGTATAACAATGTCGCTTGATGTATAATTTTGTTTGATGCATATAAAGTGTATTTGATGTGTAACAATGTTCCTCCAGTATATATTTTGTTCTGATGTAATATAATTTTATTTTATATCTATAATGTTTGTTGTAGATATAGAACACATTTGTTTGTTGTATGATGGTTGTGTTTGAAGTAAAAAATGTTTTATCTATCTAGTTAAAAAACAATGTGGTGTGTAGCTGTAAGAAAGATGATAAAATACATTACAAATTAAAAATAATTCAATCAGCACAAGCTTAAAATATGTCATCTTACAAATATCATGTGTAACGACCAATATACTGGGCCACGTACTGCACTCCACAAAGCTTACATCATTTTGAGACATTCCGTTTCGTATACGAGGATCTTGCTAGTCAGCCACCATCACATTACATGGAACGGGATGTTTTTATGACTAAATCTATTAATGATTTGACTCTGCTGGCATTCAACTGATTGGGACTTTGTGAATGTTATTTGATATCAATGATAAAAGGTCTATTCCATCTTTTCGTATTGCAGAGTTATCTTCTCTTGTGAGCAGGTATCGATTGTTACGTCATTTGTTTGGGAACAACGGAACTTTCTCACACAAACCAATGACGTAACAATCAATACCTGATCACAAGAGAAGATAACTCTGCAATACGAAAAGACGGAATACATAGTAATGTGTAATTCAGCCCCAGAAAAAATGTCCTCCTAAGAGAATAAAATTCTGTATGTAAAAATTTCAATCAGTGCAAAATAGATAAATCAGAATTGACTAACAATTTATTTAGTGATGCCACAATGACTTAAACAAATATGATAATTATCCTGCTTTCTGCTTTCAGTAAAACCAATTCAAGCTGATATTAAACTCCTTTTAGCTTTATCAATACAGATTGCTACGTTCACCAATTCTAAATTTTTCAATCATTTTTTTATAGAATTGAATTTTACCTACAATCTCAAAAATTTTTATTATGTGAGCCGTTGTAAACTTCTTTTGGTTTTAGAGAGAAAATGGGTCTGAAAGGACAATTATCAAATATATAGCCCTTTTGTATCCTTCACACCAACACTACCAGTCAGAGTTGTAGTAATGTCTATCGTTTGGTAGTCTGGGATCATTGATCTGCACCACTGACACAATCTGCTGTCGTTTTGCACACACTGTCTGAGAATTTTCATAATGTAGCTTACTTAAAATTAGTGTGGAAACCATTTTGGGATGTATTTCCTACATAACAACACGCTGAGACCAGGATCTAACAGGGTATATGTGTTGAGGCGCTAATCACTTATTCCTATCCAAACATGATATCATATCCAAATATCAAGGATATTCGTCAATGGATCAATGTTTAAGACACAAAAATTAACAAAACATTGAACATAGCAGTTCTACCCGATTAATGTCAGACTCTACTTGTGTGCAAAAACATTGAACACAGCAGTTATACCCGATTAATGTCAGACTCTACTAGTGTGCAAAACATTGAACATAGCAGTTATACCCGATTAATGTCAGACTCTACAAGTGTGCAAAACATTGGTCACCACAGCTCAACCAGAGCAATGTTGGACACTTTTAATGAACTGATGTACTAGAGATATGTCTCACATCCTAATGTACAAATATATCGGCATCTCTATGAAATCCATTCTGGGTTTCCACCTTAGATATCTAATGGGATCTGTCAATGTCTTTTAGCTCCTCCACAGTGAACAAGCTAATTACCCCTGTACATCGGTCTCCTCTTTGTTTAAGTACACATTTAGGATATTTTCCAATCCTAGGGAAAGATTGTATTTCAGTTCTTTGCTTTTTTGATAAAGTCTTGTAGAACTCCCACTAACTGTGAGAGTTGAGCTTTGGGTATGTTGTCCGGTATCACTAAGTTTTCTAATTCACATTCCGGGTCCACGTCTACTGTCAACGTCTGAAAAAGAAGAATTTGACAATTCATTTAATGTCAGTATCAGTTGACCAGTATTAATTTTAATTGACCAAAAATATTCTTTCCATCTTCATTTGGTGACCTGATTTTATTTATATATTTGTTTTTCAAATTTGGGGTTTCAATTGATGGAATAGCAAACAGCCAGCATTATCCAGTGATTCTAAAAATGAAAAGCTTACTATATATATAACAATGTTTAACAAGCTATGGATGCTTTGTTCTGTAAAATATTAAATTAATTATTGTATTATCTGATATTTAAACAGAATATTTCTTGATATGAATATGTTTGAGAGCTTCACCCCTACTTGATGATAAATACCATGATAATTAGTATTTATCAGGAAACCAAGACTATCCCCAATAAATGAGGTATTGAGCGTAGAAAGATTTTAATCAGTAATATATACAGACATACTAGGGTTATCATTCTCAACAATTGAAATTCATTTCTAATCATGTTTTCGATGCATTACAGAGTAAAAGACAAGATCATGAGCCAACACAACCCTTTGTTAACATGAGACCTGTGATGTAAGGTAGTTACGAGGACATATATCACTAGTTACTGGACAAGTCTTAACAATATTAACCCAATGAACTTGACACTATGTCTGCTGAAGTGTTATTATTTTACCACTTGAAATTTTAAAACTGCAGTAAGAATTGTTAGTTATAGATACTGAAGATCACCTAGACAACAAAGTAAATGCAATGTGCATTTAGTTTGGTGAACTTTTCCTCTAATTACAACATGAAACATGTGCATTGAAATCTTGACTTCGACTACAAAATCTTCATCTATAAATAGGTTTCATGATCAATTGCTAAAACTTGCTATGTTTTTCCATTTCTTGGGATTTGAAAAGAATTCAAGAAAATAACTTTGAAGAAATTATCTGAAAATAATAAATATACCAAGAACATATTTATCTCCAAACTTTTGACACATTTCCGATTCCTTGAAAGCAATTAAACTTGAAGCAATTATCTTTAAATCGTAAGCAAACACTGTACCTTTCCTCGTTTCCTAATATTTCCTTTGCCTCCGAGGCGTGTGGGGTTCTGGATAGGACTACCGCCCATTGACATGATAATTTCTCCTGGTTTGGCTGCCCGCTTCATGTTTCCTGTCATTGGCAACCTGTAACAGTCACAATAAACACCCAACTGATTTTTGTGAATACTTTGAACAAGAAAATGCTTTCCCTTCTTTCATTTTTTTTCATGCTTGCGCAAGAGGATGAATTTAACATACACTTGATACAGAGAATTTGATTTAAAAGGCCACACAGTAGCATTTGGTAGGGTGTAAATGTTAGTGAATGGTACATATTTTGTATAAATATCAAGTGAAAACAAGTTGTTTGTGTACTGCCTGACATGTGGGTAACTTCATGTCCTATACTAAGGTAAACATGCCTGTTATAGACCAGTGTACTGGGTAGAGTAGACAAGGTAAAATCAAATAGGGTCTGATCATTGGAAATTAAATGGAAACTTTTTGGAAAACATATGGATATTTTTTATTGCACATAATGCCTTTTTAGAAGATGAAATGTTCAACATACATTAAATGGTTTAGAAATAGCGCAAGACTGAAGAAATTGAACACTACCTGCAGTCTTTAATTTGCTATTAAGTGAAATTAAAGAAAAGTTGAAAATACTAAATATAACAATAGTACATAGTACATGTATATGGGTACACCTATCTTACCAGTTAAAGCTGTGTTGTTATTAAGTCTAGCATTGTACATGCAGTATTACTGTAAACTGGAAAATGTTCGCCTTTTTCGCCCTCAATAGCAAGGGTGAATTTATCATTACAGCAATTGTCTATAAACAACATAATATGCATTGTAGTAAAATGTAAAAACAAAATTCAGAGTGGGAGAATATCGATTATACCAGTGAAAGGTGAATGTTTGACTGTATTCTGTATAGTCAACAGTAAGGAAAACTGCAGGTCATGGTTCTAAACATTCCATACCAATTTTCATGTTTCTGACCTAGTTAGGTAATTCATTGAGGTCGCAAACATTTTCCCTTTACTTTTTCTGTACTTTTGTTGTTGTATATAGTGAGAACTCAGAATAAAATCGCACATAAATGTAGGATTGTTTTTCCACATTTTCCATATTTTGTTTCTACTTTATTATATATGATCTAACGGTGATGTTATTTCAAGTTGAAGTGTTGGACAGACTAAAGAGTAGGTTTCATAAACATAATTCCAGAATAACTTATTTCTATAATTTTTGCATGAAGCTGTTGTTCTGAAAGTTATCACATCAATATTCACCTTTTAGGAGGATACATGTCGGGTGGAGTAAATACCATTTGTTTAGTAACACTTATTTCAATTAAAGTTCTTGGTATCAAAACAGTAACATTCAAAATATCTAAATCCCATTTGCTGAACAAACTATTTAACATAGTTGTACTTGATATCTTGAAGTTAAAATATATCAGAATATTTCAACTGAAATATCTTTTAAAGATTTCAGAGTGATCAAAAAAGCATGTCAGAAATTCTGCAGTGTTTTTCGGTTTTAACAGCCACTTTCTACCTGTACTATTTAACAGCCACTTTCTACCTGTACTATTTAACTAGTACCACTGCTTCCTCCCTGTACCAGTGATGACTTACGGATACATGAAGTGAAGACACAGAAGTAACCTTAATGGGAGTCGTGCTTACCGTGGGTCAAACTTGGGAGTAACAAGAGGTGTCTCCCAGCCTGTGGCAGACATACTCCTACCCATGGCAGGGGTTTTCATCCTGTAATAAATGTTACATCAAGTCAATACATTGTATAGGTACAGCAAATCATCACAAGTCTAGCCAGCTGCATCAAGTCAGTACATTGTATAGGTACAGCAAATCACCACAAGTCTAGCCAACCACATCAAGTCAATACATTGTATAGGTACCGCAAATCATCACAAGTCTAGCCAACTACATCAAGGCAATACATTGTATAGGTACAGCAAATCATCCCAAGTCTAGCCAACTACATCAAGTCAATACCTTGTCTAACCTACAGCAAATCATTACAAGTCTAGCCAGCTACATCAAGTCAACACATTGTATAGCTACAGCAAATCATTACAAGTCTAGCCAGCTACATCAAGTCAGTACATTGTATAGGTACAGCAAATCATCACAAGACTAGCCAACTACATCAAGTCAATACCTTGTCTAACCTACAGCAAATCATTACAAGTCTAGCCAGCTACATCAAGTCAACACATTGTATAAGTACAGCAAATCATCACAAGTCTAGACAACTGCATCAAGTCAATACATTGTATAAGGTACAGCAAATCATTACAAGTCTAGCCAACTACATCAACTCAACACATTGTATAGGTACAGCAAAGCATCACAAGTCTAGCCAACTACATCAGGTCAATACATTGTATAGGTACAGCAAATCACCACAAGTCTAGCCAACTACATCAAGGCAATACATTGTATAGGTACAGCAAATCATAACAAGTCTAGCCAACTACATCAAGTCAATACACTGTATAGGTACAGCAAATCATCACAAGACTAGCCAACTACATCAAGTCAATACATTGTATAAGGAACAGCAAATCATCACAAGTCTAGCCAGCTACATCAAGTCAGTACATTGTATAGCTACAGCAAATCATTACAAGTCTAGCCAACTACATCCAGTCAATACATTGTATAGGTACAGCAAAGCATCACAAGTCTAGCCAACTACATCAAGGCAATACATTGTATAGGTACAGCAAAGCATCACAAGTCTAGCCAACTACATCAGGTCAATACATTGTATAGGTACAGCAAATCACCACAAGTCTAGCCAACTACATCAAGTCAATACATGGTATAAGGTACAGCAAATCATCACAAGCCTAGCCAACTACATCAAGTCAATACCTTGTCTAACCTACAGCAAATCATTACAAGTCTAGCCAACTACATCAACTCAACACATTGTATAGGTACAGCAAAGCATCACAAGTCTAGCCAACTACATCAAGTCAACCCATTGTATAGGTACAGCAAATCATCCCAAGTCTAGCCAACTACATCAAGTCAACTCATTGTATAGGTACAGCAAATCATCACAAGTCTAGCCAACTACATCAAGTCAATACATTGTATAGGTTCGGCAAATCATTACAAGTCTAGCCAACTACATCAAGTCAACACATTGTATAAGGTACAGCAAATCATCACAAGTCTAGCCAGCTACATCAAGTCAGTACATTGTATAGGTACAGCAAATCATTACAAGTCTAGCCAACTACATCAAGCACTACTCAGTGGAGCTCATTCTCTTAAGTCTAGCCATCTACATTAATTTCTGTAGGTCTCAGTGGAAGATATTCTTCCGAGTCTCGCCATCTACATTGATATTTATAGGTCTCAACGTAGCACACTCTCAACTCTAGCCATCTACATCAATATCTATAGGTCTCAGAGAAGAATATTACAGATCTGACTGACTACATGTAGTTATCCTAGTCCCAGTGATTAAATAGAGTCTTTCAGAATATGATGCAAGATTTTACCGGTTTAGATAAAAAGTCAGCAACAAGATTTTGAATGAATCATATTAATGAACTAGTATTGAATTAATTAGTGGTAAAGGAGTATATGAGTTAAGGAGCTAAAAAAGGACTGATGAAAAAGAGCTGTATGTTT
Source organism: Mizuhopecten yessoensis (assembly GCF_002113885.1). Classification (NCBI taxonomy): domain Eukaryota; kingdom Metazoa; phylum Mollusca; class Bivalvia; order Pectinida; family Pectinidae; genus Mizuhopecten; species Mizuhopecten yessoensis. The sequence continues at coordinate 657,168 of NW_018408845.1, read as the reverse complement.
TTACATTTATGACATTAATATTCTAAAACAAGAATTACGCGTAATAATATATCTCGCCGTTACACCCTTTGTGTTTTAAAACACAATTTATGCTTATAGCATTTTCAAATAAATTCCGTCAGAGAAGAGGATCTTCATAACCATGTGGTAAGGAGCCAAGCATTTCAAATCTCTGTTTCTGACCCGCAATACAAATGGAGCCAAGCATTTCAAAACTCTGTTTCTGACCCGCAATACAAATGGAGCCAAGCATTTAAAATCTCTGTTTGTGACCCACAATGAGTTGTACATCGCATTACCAGTACCTACTGAGCTAAAAACTTAAATTTAATATTAGCTGGCCAAAAACAAGAAATTTTGATATGTTCATTTGAGCAATAAAAACCTGTATTATATGTTGAAGTACTGTGTATACTGAAGGTTTGTATAAATCTGTAAATACACCAATTATTAAAGTATGTCCAATTCTCAAAATCACCCAAAATTCTGTTTTCTGCCAAAAAAACTGTTGTGGTCATCTCAGCAAAAAACCTGTATTATTTATTGAAGTACTGTGTATACTGAAGGTGTGTATGAAATTTGAAGTTAATCTAAAAATTATTAAAGAAGTTATGTCCAATTCTCAAAATCACCCAAAATTCTTCATTTTTGGCTCAAAATATGTAAAAAAATAAATAAAATAAAAATGAAATAAGAATCCCCCCCACTTTGACTTGATAGTATAAAAGGTAGACTCCAAAAGACCCTTCATACAAAATTCAACATCTAGGCCATTATTAACTGATAACGAAGCATAATGAAAACTTGACGTTGAGCTAAACGCAATGTTTGACGCCGTCGTCGGAAAAGCAACACCTTAGTCACGCTTTCGCTCCTCCGTCCCGGCGAGACAAAAACTTACAAAATGACTACAAATAGTACATACATGTATGGAGTTGTATCTTAATCCATACAGAATGTGTTTTATTCCCTCGTAGTACTTACATATGTGACATAGGTGTATTCATTGCTGGTCTTCCTCTTCTTGCAGCTGTCCTTGGCTGAAAGTAGGTAAAATAATCCACTACATTTCACAAGTACATGTAGATCAAAGGTCTCTAAGGAGCGCTGTGTTGGAGCGTAAAATGGCTTGTGATATGTAGAAGTTATAAGGCAAAATGAAACACAGTAAATTACGAAATTCTTATTTCAATAATATGAATAAAATTTAAAGCAATGATTACAGATTGAGACCTTTGTTCCCATGAGGCTGATTCATAACTGTAAACTGTCATAAAGATATGGTAACTACTGTAGGTCACAATAAAACATGAAATATTCAGGTACATGTAACTCAGTATAAGTATACATTGGAAAGGTAGAGATTCCACATATATTGTCAATCTTCTTTCCAAACAGTGTCTTTCAGATACACCCCACACTTTTCAACTAACATTAATAATTATTACTGCTCTCAATAGGATTTAAAAGTAAAAGAGCCGTAGGTTAAAATTTTAATACAGCTTGTAAATTCAGGGAAAAAATAATTCAGAGAAGTAAACCCTTAAAAAAAATATAACTCTACATAATTTTCTTCCATTTTTCCTTTTAAATTTAGAAATCTCAAATTGATCTATGAATTTTCACTTAGTGCTTGTGACTTCAGTTTGTGATTATAGGTAATTATAGGTCTTACTAAGTGATCAGTGACCATTGGTTACAGTTGTTGTGGGTCTTGTGAGAGGAAGTAATAAAATGCTGGGAATTTTATGACTTGTAATGGTCGTATCATTTATGTAAGTTGTAACTCAGGCAATCTGTGTCAGTTGACATGTAATGTGCATCATCAAAACTCAGTGTACAAAATCACCGTGTTAACCTATTCACATTGTTTTTGTTATTTAGTAACTGTGACAGAGAAGTCATCATTACCTGTGTAAATGTGCATCATCAAGACTCTGTGTACAAAATCAATGTGTTACATTGTTTTTGTTACTTAGCAACCGTGACAGAGAAGTCATCATTACCTGTGTAAATGTGCAACTAGGTGTTGCACCCTCCTCCTCAGAGATTGTTTCAAATATGTGTGGTTGTAGATGGGACCTACACACAAAAAACAGAACAGACATGTAACAACACCTGCATCTAAACATATAAAAGACATGCACTAGAGCTGGAAAGTTTAATAATCAAATCTATCCTATTTGCCATAATTAACACCCAGTGCGCTTAAAAAACAGCTTAAATGGGGCGCTTATTAGGGTTATAAAATGTGAGTTACTATGGAGCAAGTTGTTCAAAATCAACTGTTGCTACAGTATAACAGAAGCACTTTATAAACATTCCAATGTGTCTGTTTCATTTGCTTCAATGGGAGATCAGCCATGATCTCTGCTTTAAATGTGTAAGTACTGTAAATCATTGACCGGGCCTGGGCAGGTCTGGGATGGGCAGGGGATTTATATAATTTCAATTCCTCTCCCAAAACAAGAGGCCCATGAGCCTTAACGGTCACCTGACATCTGATTCAAATTAGGACTGTCATCCAGGGGCCAATTCATACGTTTCGTCGGTCCGAGTGACTTTGCTGCATCGTCCATTAATTTTTCCTTGTGAACATAATAACTTCAGTAAATATGAACCAATTTTGATGAAACTTTGTATGCAGCTTTTTCTCAATGAGCTCTTGAATGAGTTTGAATACCGGACCAATTTGACCATAACTTACATAGTAATTGCCCTTGGTAATTCTATTATTGTTGGACCCTGTGAACACGATAACTGAAATAAATGGGTGTGACTCCAATTTTTACCCAAGTGGTCTGTTTTGAACAAACTTGGTAACTGTATATCTTCTGTTCTTGGTTAAAAGAAACAAGTAAAAGCGTAAATCAATGATTTATTAAATAAGGCACAAAATTTTAATAGCACCTTGTTAGTAGCAAAAACTTGTCATGAATGAAAAAAAAGGTGTACCACATGAATTTACATCTATTCTTGTGTAATGTCAATCAACATCACAGGGACAAATAAATAATAAAATGACTAAGGGCAATAACTCTGCAGGTTACCATCAAATAATTACCGGACAAAGTTTCATTGAACTCCGTCAACATTTATTCAAGTTATCGTGTTTACAAGGTCCAATAATAATATTATTACAAAGGGCAATAACTCTGTAAGTAACTGTCGAATTATTTCCAGTTTCGAACTCATCCGAGATCTTAATGATAATAGAGTACATACAGAGTTTCATCAAACTTTGTTGATATTTACTCAAGTTATCGTGAACACAAGGTCCAGTACAAAATAGTGTAATAATATTATTACAAAGGGCAATAACTCTGTAAGTTACTGTCGAATAATTCCCATTTTCCAACTCATCTGAGATCTTATTGATATAAGGCCGCATACAAAGTTTCATCAAACTTGTTTGATAATTACTTAAATTATCATGTTCACAAGGTCCAATAATAATATTATTACAAAGGGCAATAACTCTGTAAGTTACTGTCGAATAATTCCCATTTAGAGTCCGGGTTCTTATTGATATGTGGCTGCAACAAAGTTTCATCAAACTCTGTTAACATTTACTCAAGATCTCATGCTCACAAGGTCCAATAATAATATTATTACAAAGGGCAATAACTCTGTAAGTTACTGTCGTTTAATTTCCATTTTCGAGATCTTATTGACATATGGCTGCATACAAAGATTCATCAAACTCGGTTAACATTTACTGAAGTTATCGTGTTCACAAGGAAAAGTTAATGCACGACGGACGACGACGGACAAAAGGCTATCACAATAGGTTACCATGACCAATGGTCAGGTAACCTAAAAAAGAGGAAGGGATGCTTATTATAACAAATACAGTACATTAAAATACAAGAAAGCTTTTTTAAAGTATAAAGCACATAAAAACAATACCAAATGACTAAGATCACTCTGTGTTACTGTTGATCATGACTATCATCATCTGATGTTGATCACCATACTTCATTTAGATAGAAAAACCCTTCTGATTTACAATTGTTTTTGAAATCTTAAAAGTATAAGAGTTAGCAAATATTCATCTTGCTGAAGTTAAGACCATATTAAGGTTCCACATGTATACTACAATATCTACATCAAGTACAAGGTAAGACTATTTTTAATACTTGCTGACTATGGACCTACATACTTACAATTTACCAATTTTCATAGCTGATAGTGTTAAAGAACTCATGTTATCCTCTTGTATATCCAAGTGTTTCTCCGCTAAATCAACAGTTCCACCACAGCCTGGAAAGGAGATTCCATCTTGTATAGCATGTATATCATGTCCTGAATACTATACTGGATATATTTGTGTTGTTGCTTAATTTTTATCAAGATTTTTTTGTTACATTTGAACTCTTATTTTTACAATAAATGCTCCTGTTAAACACAAGATTAGTCCTAGGACTATTTAAACATACCCGACATTAATCATTAAAATAAATATACATACTTATAAACTCTTCAAGGGTCATCTTTCTGACAGCCTGTAAAACAATATAAAAAGGTAGAACAAAGTAAGCACTATAATCATACGAGGAAAAGGTATGTAGTCTCCCAGAAGTAGTACCTCAGGTAGATAAATGTCTAACAATGTTTCGTTATACAGTAATACATGTAGATCAGGAAATGTATGTGATAATTTTATTTCCTCCATTTCTGTTATACCTTCTTCTGAAGGTAGGATTTCTTGGGAGTTATATTTGTCAAAATGGGAAGAGAAAACATGCACATGTCTAAATTTCATTAGACCCTTAACATATTGGCAGCAAAACCCCTGACAAAAGCACATATACAGAGCATATATAAGATGTCTGTTAACAATAACACCAGTACTTACAATTGGCAAGCGGGATAGGTCCCACAAAAACTTCTTGTCTATCAAACTCAGCATATTCTCCAAATCTTTGGCTAATTTTCTGTTCTGTTCACTAACTGAAATTAAAAGAAAAGTCTTTATAATTAGCTACAGTGGTTTTGCTTGTATGTTAACTAAAGAGCTATGTTTGTATGTAAATCTATATGCTATTCAGCACCATAGTTAACGCTATAGCCACAGGTTATATGGTGTCAAGCTTGGAAAAAAGAGTAGACATTTAACTTTAAAAACTGTATTGGGAACATGATTCACATATATGTTCATAAGATAACTTTTACATTTTCATAATACAACATCTTGTCATTTTGAGGTTCAAAACAAGTAACTGCTGTATATTCTTTTAATCAAACTGGAGTAAACTAATTTTATATTAAAAACAGAAAATGAGCTTTAGCAAGGATTTCTTTTTAAATTTGAAAATTAACAAATAAGTAAAGCATGATGCATGCTTTTATAATGAGAGTAAACAAGTGAATAAGGATTACAGGTAAGGGCTTGAATTAGGACTGCCTTACCCAGTATACCTTGTAATAGTCATGGAAAAGAGTTTTTATGATGACATTTTTTAAGTAAGAGAAACACCTTAAACTGTGAAATAGTAAAAAACAAGAGTTCCGCAAAGGGGTACATGATACACCCGTCAGATGTCAAATGAGCAGTTTGCCACAAATGGCCATAAGTGCATAAATTTTGAAGAGATAAGCGTAAATTATACAAAGGGCCATAACTGCATAAATAACCGGCATGGTGGAGTAGTTACCATATCTTTATGACAGTTTACAGTTATGAATCAGCCTCATCGGAACAAAGGTCTCAATCTGTAATCATTGTTTTAAATTTTGTTCATATAGGTTATCAAACTTGTCTGAGCTTTCATGGCGATGAACCTTCCTACCAAGTTTGAAATTAATCCATTCAAAATTACTCAAGTTATTGAGCGGAAACTTCGGCATTTCTACAAAGGGCCATAACTCCGTAAATAACTGGCAAATAATTTTGGTTATCGAACCTGTCCAAGCTTTTATGGCAATGAACCTTCCTACCAAGTTTGAAATGAATCCATTCAAAATTACTCAAGTTATTGACAGAAACTAATGTGTGCCCGCCCACCCGCGTGAAAACATAATACGTGCCGTTACTATAGACGGGTGTATAAAAAGGGGACAATTCTTGGCCCTAAGGGGCCTCAAACTGTCCATTATCTTGACTATTCCTCAGTTTTTGGCATTTCTCATACCTATCTTAGAAGATGAAAAGTGATTACAATTTTTCAGAACATTGTCAAATATTCAACATTGCTGTTTTACAAATGAGACCGGCAAGTTGGCCATGTAACAGTTTGTTTGAGGTTAAGTTTGTTAATATATATATATAACAAGATAGAGTATTGTGAGCAATTTATGACCCCCTAAATTTGGACAGGCTTCAGTATGAAAAAGTGATAATGGGGCATAAGACCTCATTTCAGAAAAACGTGGCTTTCTGCATGACAAGAGATACTCAAATAAAATGTCTGGTAATTGTAGGTCACAGCATATGCCAAAGTGATGCAAGATACAAGGGCCATAACTGTGTATAGTGGGGTGCCAGGCTGAATTTTAGCAAGTGGAACTCAGCTATAACAATTACACAAAATTATACAAATTGTGTAGGTGACAGGGTATATGAAATATATGCATCAGACAAATGATGAAAGGTGATTTGTTTGATTTTGTTTTGAAGTGTTCAAAGGGCTATAACTCTGTATATAGTGGGACACCTGATATACAATTATACAGGTCTTTTATTTTAAAGTAGTAGGTGTAATAGCAATGTGACATTGATAACATCAACACTTGATTGATGTTCTCAATGCAAAAACTTATTGACAACTTATAGCACATACCTCTGATTTTTAAATCTTGCAAATACACATCAAGTTTTTTGCCTTTTTCCTCCTCTGATAGATCTTCACCAACCCTGTCTAATTGGACCTTTGGTTTGGACTTTGCGCCCTGCATTCGTGTTGCTCTTTTCTTCGGCATCTTAAATTCCTGAAAAATGTTTTATCAATTAACAATCGAAAAATATATATATATACAAAAATGATACAAAGGGAATTACAGGTTGTTTTTAATGGAACTGAATTTCTCCCACTGTTCATTGAATTGTCTCCTGTTTTACCTGTACAAGAGTTTTCATTTTCCCCTCAAGCTCTAAGGCATTATTTTTTGGACATCCCCTAGGGTATGACAGTTGGCCTGCAGAAAGAAACTACACAATGATGGCATGGAAACAATAAATTATGACATCACAATCAGCTTTCAACAGTAGAAGTCAATGGCAAATCAGGATAAAAACACAGATTACAAATTCTGATAACCAATGTTTTCAAACGGGTACATTTCTGAAAGGAAGGGAGAAAAAAAATCATCCCCTATGTTGAAGGTATGCTAGAGAAATTTCAACCCATATATGTAGGATAAATATATATTAACCTTCCACCCTAGTGATCAGTTTGAAGCAAGCCTTTGGTTACATAAGAATATATATCCCCTGTGGTTGTGATTTCTCTGTCATAGACTCATACCCTCAAATGGTAGCTAGGGGATTTACCAGACGATTATATAAGTCAATGATAAGCTGAGGATCAGTCTCAGAAAAGATTTTTTGTTGTTTATGAAACAAAGTAACATTACTTTATACAGTAAATAATGTTCAACACCAGGGTGGTGTTTTATGCCGTATTTCTAATATTAACACTGGCATGGCCTCCTCTGCCCTGGCCAAACATTGTCTTGTCATAAGAAGCTACGTTATCTCAGCTAAAGTTGTCCCTACTGTATGCTCTGGTTTGGAGCTTTGTTAGTACATATTCTTTTTGTCAAATTATATACTGTATATTTTGTGAAGTTTCAACACTTGAGCCCTTCCATTTAAATTAAGTTATGCAAATCTGAAGACACAGGTGGATGCATGATGGATTTTTAAACTTCTTTGTTGTGGTGTAGGTTTTGCTCTTTATTTTATCATTTGATCCTTGGAAAAGATCGTTCGGGTAAAATGCTGTTGTTTGAAAGAATGACTTCTCTTTGTGACACAAACGGGTAGGCGTCTTTATCTATATGAACGAACACCCATCCCCACCCTCAAACTGGAGGGGTGGTTTCATTTGGCGTCTATCAGTAAAATCATATGAAACGGTTGGAACAATATTACACATATAAAATCGAGATCCCCGTTTCTCCATATAGTTTTTTTGACGAGTGTCCAGCTGTTGACAAAATGTTCGCATACAGCGATACGTACACTAGACTTCGGTGTCAGCTTGTCGAAGTGGCCTCACTGGCATGTGCGTTCATCACTACTAGCCGTGACTAAGATCCTGAAATTTGTATAAATATTTATTACATGTGACACGTTCTGAGACCTCCAGTTATCTTCGAATATCAATATTTCATTAAATATAATCAAGCCATACCTTTATTTATTCTGCTTTCCGAGCCCTATAATTCCGCGCTTGTGTTTTGAATTCTCCTATTCTACGTCAAAAATAAGCTTAATTCATGTACGTCAATCAAACGGTTTAGGGACGAAGATAAAGCACGGTCACATGATCAAAACATGGCAGATGAAAGAGCACATGGGGATATGTTGTCAGAAAACAGTGAGGATTGAATAAGTATGTGATAACACACACATTTTTATCAAGTGCAAATTAGGCATGTATCATTGTATGCTTATTTTGCAGTTTACGAGAAACGGATGAATTCAACATCGGGAAGGTGTATCTATACAAAATAATACCGCTAAGTTCTTACTTTCATCAGTTCATACCTTACATAATTTCTATGATTGATATCACTGCATTTGTGAATATCAGCATTTTTTGGGTAAACATCTCTATGACAGATTCACACAACCTCACCATAGGAGCATACTATAGACCACCATCAGACACTCACTAGAACAATTAGAAATCTCCATGAGCAGACTAGGTCAAAACAACAACACAATAACATACATAAGTTTAGATTTCAACTTACCACACATAGACTGGCAAAACAACACAATCATACCAGGCAAACAAGAACAAAAACTTCACCAGCACCTTCTGGACGTCAAAGACAACAACTCCCTCACACAAATAAAGACAAAGCCTATCAGAGGAGACCACATACTGAACCTGACACTTACAAACAGACCATCAATCATTACAAGACTGAAACCACCCCACCTATAGGCAAATCTGACCATGACATAGTCTACACTGAAATTGACATTCGACTGAATAGAATAAGAAGAGAACCCAGAAACATATACCTCTACAACAAAGCTGACTGGAACAACATAAGAAACGATCTCACACTTCTAAACACAAAACTTAACAACAAACTAACCAAACCGCAGACAATCTTTGGGACATGTTCAAAACAACACTTAATAATTCAGTCACCAAAAATATCCCTCAAAAACACATCACATATAAATCCAAGCTCCCATGGATAACATATTCTCACCTTCGACTCATGAAAAAATGTAAACAATTACACACTAAAAGCAAAACAAAACATTGAACTTTAATATACAGAAATACAAATCAGCAAAATCAGAACTACAAAAACAAACCCGTTACGCATATCTTAACTACATAGAAAAAATGATAAAAGACCTACCAATAGACGAACCCAGCATACCCTCGCCTAGCAAAAAATTCAATCCAAAAAACTATTCTCCTACATAAAAACTGCAAGAAAAGGACCTTCTCCACACCCTCTCATGCCAGAAATACACATTACGCAACAAGACATCAATAAACTACTCAACAGCATCAACCCACATAAAGCAACAGGACCTGGCAATATACATGGCAGAATACTTAAATTAAAGAATTAAGTGACACCACAGCATCAATTCTCACAAAAATCTTCACCCGTTCGCTCACTACAGGAACACCACCATCAGATTGGAAGCACAAACGTCAACCCAGTATACAAAAAAGGAGACAAATACAACCCAGCAAATTACAAACCAATATCACTAACCTGCATCACATGTAAACTCATGGAACACATCATAACAAGTGCCACAATGACACATCTGAAGAACAACAACATATTTTATGGCCTACAACATGGCTTTAGATCCTTTAGATCCTCCAGATCCTGTGAAACACAGCTCACCACATTCATACACGATCTTGAATCAAACAACATGCTCCACACTTGAGGAGTTCAAGCAACACATACCCTATGCAGCCCTTGAAGCCCTCATCACACGCTAAAACATACACCAGCTTTTACTTTTTATCTACCAACCCTTGCACACTCCCCCCCCCCCCAAAAATAAAACCCCTTATCACTGTAAATAACCCCTTTTTCACGCCTCTGTGATAGGACCCCCGAGGGCCGCATACTCATCAGCACATTGATGGAGCCCCTGCACCCTAAAGAAGAAGAAGAATTGTGTTTCAAAACAATGACATGTTTTATATGATTGTACCATTAATTCAATAACAGCAGTCTGCCATTTAATCAATATAAGTATCACAATCTGTATATAAAATTACCCCTTATACTATAAGGGGTATTTTTATATACAGATTATTATACTTATATTGATTAAACGGCAGACTGCTGTGGTACCAATATTTCAAATGCAATATTTTCTGATGCACTTAAATCAAGAACAGTTCTTTAATTATTTTTCTATACATGTATTATACATTCTCTTCTGGTTTAATGTTTAGTATGAGCAGTCGACAAAGTCTACAGCTTGCTAATGACAATGGAGAACACAAGTTGCTGCTTCAGCTACAGAAGTCTTTCAAAATCGTACAGCAGTGTGTGACGGTCTGGTGTGTGGTCCTGACAGAGTCACGACCACATCTGGTGACGCTCAACAACCTGACGGAGCAGTTTACCTCCTGTTACAGTACATCCAACATACAGCTGGCAGCTATTACATCACAGTTACCAGATGTCAAAGATAAACTTCAGCAGAAACTGCAGGAGGGAGTTGATGCTAAACTTGACGTTATGCAGGAAAAGTTGTAAGTTCCTTGCAGAAATGTTTTTGATATACATGCAATATTTCTTTCATGACATATTTGTTTGTTAATGCAGTTAAATACAAATGAAATCAATAGAAGGCTTGTTGTCCATCATATTTTATTTTATTAGTGTTTTATTAAGAATAGCAGGGAAATTAATTCAAGGCAAGTAGAAATATCTTGTCTAGGGGAATTTGATATTGGATAATTAAGGTTTTCATTTTACCTAAATACTTTCTTTTTATTCATCACTAAAACATGATATTTTATAGATAATTATCTTACTGAACACTCTGTGTGCTACTTTATTATGGGTAATAACAATTGCATTTGCATTGGAGTTATTAAAAAGAGAACATTTTCTACCCAGGTCTGTATTACATGGATTGTGTGAAAAGATATCAAAGCAGTGCAAGTATTCTACAGATCTTTATACCAAGAATCATGTAAAGCTGAACTTGGTAATGGTAACCACAGCCACTGCAACCCGGCCATCCATAGCAGACATGCTTGAATGGCTTCAGGATACAGAACAATTGTTTCTTCAAAGGTAATAATGCTTTAGTGGTGTTTGAAGATTTGTTTAAAGTAAAAGAATTATTGTCGTTATTACCAAGGTAAGTATGAAAATTACTGATATCAAATTTCCTGATACACTTTTTCAGTACTTGAGCTTTGTTTTTGCTGGATAGATTTCTCACTTTAATACCTGTTTAAGTAGGGTACATTACATACTTTCTATAATTTATTTTTGGTCCATGGTTTCAGGATTTTTGTTTTACTATACAGTACATATAATTAGTTTTCTGTAAGGATATACACTTGATATACTAATGTAGTGCAATGTATTTGTATTTTAAACCAACCTAGGTGATACTTCCCTATAATGGTTTAAAATACTTGTATTATGTTTTATTTGAATAACCATTAAATATATATATATATAAACCTTAATCAGATTATTTTCATTTTTATCTTGTGATTGATCTGGCTTACTTTGATGTAGGTACTGGGCTCGGACATATATCCTTGACCAATTCAGGTTGGAGGACAAGTCAACCCACCTGTCCGACAATGCTATCTGGAGTTATGATGACAAGGACATCCAGAAACAGTTCCAAGGTAAATACAAGTACAATGGAATAACATCATCAATAGCATAGCACCTACGCTTTTATGTAAGTAAACAAACCTGAAAATTACATTAAATATAATTTCTTTCTCTTTGTTTGTATGGCATCTTGATATGTTTATGTAATGTACCAACAATGAAAAAACACTTTAAATTCATTTTGTATTCACAGGATATAAAAAGGATGTTTTAAATATCCTAACATACTTTTAGCAATATGATTTAAAAATTAAATTCATATGTGACCATATATAATAATTAATCTTAATGTCTTTGTTACAGTTGTCTCCCCTCCCTTGTAAAACTATCAACATATTTCTTGTTTCAGAAAAGTTGTCATACCTGTCCTTTTTCTTGGAGGAAAAGCTTTGAATGGAGTTAACACACCCACACAGCATGTATGTGGTTGACTCAAATACCAGAAAAGCCAGTCTGTGTTAAGTCAGAGTTGGTACTCAGCCTTCTCAGTGATGGTTAACACTAAGCCAGAGATAATGACCAGGTATGGATACCAGGAAGTCATTTTCCAGTGGTGAATGATTTCTCGTTTCGGTGGTCGCAGCAAACATGTCCTATTGCCACAAAAATGAGCTGTGAGAACTTCAGGACTGATATGGTATGGTCATCAGTTCAGCTGTCCACTTCGGCACTTCCAATAAGTGTGTCTTTTGACAAGATATATGAGCTTTTGACCAGTTTACTTTACAGTACAACTAGCCATGTGAAGGAAGTGATTAATATCATCCAAAACAGACTTGACAATTGCAAAGATGCATTGTAAAGGCTAAAAAATGTAAAACAGTATGGATGGAATGCCTTTGTGTTGGTGATTTGGAAAGGCTTAAGATATTGTAGTGATGGACTTATTTAAATGATTATGACTAAGATCTAAATTGAATATTGAAAACTTAATTCGACATACTGTGTTTTATGTCTGATAAACGGAACAATATGATACAGAATAAATGCCTGTATTTACTGTCTAGTTATGTTGGCATTTTGTAGGACAATGAATATTTAACAATGAATATTTAAATCTAAATATAGTATCCTTTGCTTCATTTTTCTTTTCTCCAAATTATGAATCTTTCCTCTTTTTCTTTCTCCCTACTAATTCTATAAAGCCTCCCTCTCAGTGTATCACTAACTGCTTCATAATGCTAGATGTTTTACTAGACACCATACTATGGCAATACGTTTTTCTGGACTTATTTAAACAAACATCTGACCGATTACAATTGTTGTATCACACTATTACCCTTATTTTTTCCCCTTTGCAGACACCAACAATTTTATACATTTCACACACGCTTCTTGTCGAAACCCTGTTGTATGCTTTATAAATTAAGACAGAGAATTTTGAATGAACCCATTGTAACCTGTTTAATCTTGACAAGTTGATGCAGAAAAGGTAATACAAGTATAGTGGCTGACAATCCTGGGGGCTGAGGAGTAAGGTCAAAAGTGTTCTGATGAGTGTCCATAACCGTGATCAAATTGGATATCGACCCCAAATTACAGCGACTTTCCTGGTTATATTGGGAATTGCCACAATCATCAAATTGGGAAAATTTCGCAACATAAAGGGGAAAATTGGGAAAATTTGTAAAACCACATATTAAAAAAACCCCTTAAAACACCAAGTAATACTGTATTATGTTTTTTAAAAGTTACAAAAAGATAGTAACACTGCAGTTACACACATTATTATAGACATACTGAGCAATGTGGGCTGGCCACCACTTGAAAAACGACGTAGGAATATGTACTTCTGTACTCTCTATAAGATTGTACATAATCAAATGGCCGTTTCATAAGGTACACTGATATCTCCCACACGTCTCACCAGGCATGCCCACACTCACTCCTTCCAGGTACCTTTATGTAACAGTTACACCTAGATTAGAGAACAATCATTTTCCCCCTAAAACCATATCAGATTGGAACCGCCTTCCTCCAGATATCTGTGAACTAAACAAACTCAGTACCTTTAAAACTGCCATAGCACTAACATCTTAGACTCAAAGTATTCTAAGCCATGTACATTATAAGTTTTTAATCAATGTTCTTTTTATCCCTTGGTTAGACCTTAAAATAACATAATCTTCTGCCCTTTATGGTTAGCGTTTGGCTTTCTGAAGTGACTATGACTGTCTGTGGACATCTTTTCCGACTCGTCATTGTGACTGTCGCCGGAGTCGGTCTCAACATTTGTTTGAACATCAGCCGGTTCAGATTTGTGGTCAACGACAGAAAGAGCAGTGTTCACTTGAGAAGGATTAATTTATAGGCCGACTTAAAGTACAGGGATCGACTTACAAAACGGAACTAACAAAATCCGGATTTGAAAAAAACGGTGCATTGATTGGGATTTTTTTTTTCTGAATTGGGAATTTCCCCAACTTTTTCCAATTTGGAACGTTACAGTTATTCCCTGAAATATTAAAGTACATGGGTCCTGACAAAGTAATGTAATATTGTGTTAGATATCCAAGAACCATACAATTAACAAATTTGGCTCATTTATGGTGAAGAAAGCTTTTTTGCAAAAAATTCGTTGAAATCTGTTCCATGATTTTAAGAAGGAGAATCGTTTATGAAAGCAGGACGGATAACCTCATGTGACGACAGGCAAAAGATGATTGCAGTAACCTAATTAACAGTATATCATAACACAAGATTCAAAATGTAGTAAACAATTTTATTGTCGGACACTATATAATGTTTGGCATGAAATGTCAATAGTGTTGTAATATACACACAACTACTGATCCATCGTCTATAGTACAAATCAGTACAGATCTCCTGCCATACACTGATCTATTGTATATAGTACAAATCAGTACAAATCTCCTGCCACACACTGATCTATTGTATATAGTACCAAAAAAGTACAAATCTCCTGCCACACACTGATCTATTGTATCTAGTACAAAACAGTACAAATCTCCTGCCACACACTGATCTATTGTATATAAGTTATAGTTTCACAATGTAGTGTGCATCATTAAACTTTCCTGTCGGACAATTATTGATATAACTGTTGTTAATGTAACAGAGGTCATTTTTTTTTAATGCCTCCTCTAGGAGTTGAACCCGGTACCTCTGGCTTACTAGTCTTACGCTCTACTGAATGATCTAAAGAGAAATTCTCCTTAGCCGAGTCGGTAGGAAGCGGCTAGTATTTTACCAAGTTGACATTAGTTCATAGTTCATGATTGTCAGAAATTTTGACATATCCAGAATTTTAAGTAAATATTTATACAATTATAACTTTACATTAATGAGTAACCTTTGTTTATTTAATGTTCTCTTCAATGTTTCCATATTCAAGGAACATTATCAACTCAAGTATTTTTCCCTATAAAGAATTTAGAATTTTTCAATAACGGTAGTGACCGCAGTGTGTACACTAAAGTCACTTAAACATCTCACAATATATTTGAAAAAAATAATACATTTATCAGCTATCACAGATTGTTTTGTAAATATCATCTATATATTATTATTTACATGTATATAAAATCATAAACACTTACTGTAATCATATATATGTATAAATATACTGTTATCAGTAACAGATCATGTTTAGTAGATTATAAAGGATGTACAAGCTTTATTCTATATCTATCAAGGATACAAACAAATAGCAAAAAGGTGATCAGGAAGCTTTCCACATGGTTATAGGCCAATACAAACATACAAAGAGTACACACAAAACATTTTAAAGTACTGTTCAACCTATAAGTATTTTTATCCTGACTACGTAAAAGTCGCATGCTGTTTATAAATCATTTTCAACATACATGGTGTTGAACACATGACTTTGTATTTAGCCAACTTAGAAAAGCTCATCATAGATATCTACACCACATTTGTGTAAATACTCATACAAAATGTAAAGATATTCTGTAGCTAACAGCTGGGTACACCAAATTGTATATAGAAAATGTTAATGACTTCAACTCACCTCGTGTAAATGCCTGGTAAACCCCAAACCCAGACTTCATACTGCTGAAAGGACATACTGTATCATAGAATGGGGATAGCAGGAGCCATATTACGCCATATGTACCCTCAAAACTGAAATGGCCTAATTATCAACATCTGAAGAAATATTAATAAATTACATTTTGGAACTGGGCCCTAATTAACAAAGAATAAACTGTAAATAATATTGTTTAGCCGTCCTTATCACTGCTGTATGGTTTACAATACCTTCAGTCAGGAAAACTCTGTTACTTTGGTTATATACATGGTCTTTCAAACAAAAGTGACTGCAAACAATGATCTATTTACAGCAAGGATATTGTTGAATACAGTCTGATAGAATGTAATAGCAATGTCAATAGAAGGTAGTATACACAGTATCATTTATCGCTTTTGTATCACTAAATGATTCAATGTACCATGCAGCTGTTTAGGTTATACTACCTGAAAATGGTGAGCTCTTGTATTTATTACTCAAAAGTAACACTGTCAAAATACCAACACTCGGCAACAAAACCTAGCAGCTTTGATAACTATAGGTAAAGCATTCAGCAAAAAACTATGATGTCTCTGGAAAAAACACCCCAGATGAACTGATTCAGTAAAACAACATTCATTTGTACTTTAGCATGAAGACTGGTCACATTCTACATATATGTATACATAACCAAGGTCACATTCTGAAGTGTCTCCTCTTGGAGTTGAGCTGGTTACTAAGTTCAGTACTCTATTAATTGAGAGCTAATAGGCAAGTGATTAGATCATTAACTACTGTGACATATATTAACATTGAATTTTGGTACCAGGTATAATAACCAATTTAACATTTGTAATTTTATTCTAGTACAATTCCTCACTAATGTGCCTCGCGCGTTAGTTTGAATTTAGTTTTTTCAATATTAAAAAATTCATAAATTTTTCAGAATTTTACATTGATGAAAAAATGTATAACTACACAGCCTGTAAATGCAAGCTTCTCAGAAAAATAGATATAAACTTTAAGATTATACGCAATGAAGTTTATTATGAAATAGAACTACGTCCAATAAGGAAAAACACAACATCAACATGATGTCAACCTATAGTGACCATGATATAAAAAAGAATGGCACCAAAGTCGATTGTATGTAAATGCTGTGAAAATCTTTCTTCACTCCAGTAACAATTCCTCTGAGAGTCATTATTATTTTAATGTCGTCTCACCACACGTTAGTCGTCAGAGTCGGAGTTATTGCTGTGGAGGTCCCAGTTTGATCGTTTCTTAGAAATGTTCTCGCCCTCTTTAAAGGCACGCTGTAACTTAAGTAATGTTTGTACCATGCGGTCAGATTCAGTGTGGCCCTCAAAGTGTTGTTGTGCCTTCCGAAGCTCTTGTTTTTCACGGTCCTCAATAAAACTTTCCTGATTTTGTTTTTCCCGCACGGTCTTTCGCTCACGGTCCTAAAATGTATTATTTTACATCATGTCTAGAACTGAATAGTAAAATGTTTACAATATAATGTATATTTCAGAAATTTCTACAAAGCAAAATCCAAGTCCCTGAGTCATCTTTGCTCCATGGGATTCAGTTATTTCATGATTTCCTTCTATAATTTCACTTAGAGCTCAAAAAAATTTGATGGTAATTAACACATGGAAAATGCCTACAAAATTCTCTATTTTATTAATAATGTGCTAGTAAATAGTCAAACCTGCCTTAGCATATTTCGCCTAGCTACAGTTCTAGGGTATATAAACTCTAACAAACACAACTGTTTGAAACGATTGTTTTTGGGAAAAATATCTGTTATTGAAACAAGATCTCACCCGGAGTCCTATGTCGTAGGGATCGCTGACATGGATGAGCGGTTCTATCCTGTGCTTGGGTTGTTGGTATCCTGGGGCAGGGGGTATCACAGTATCTGGTGGTTCTATCCCAGCATTTCTGTAGATCTCCACAAGTCTGTCAGACACATAATTTTATCACAAACTTTACTCTTTATCCTGATAAACTCTAAATACATAGGCTTATTCATTTCTTGAAAAAAGTTTTTTCAATAAAAATGTCCCAATGCACATAGTATGTTATTTGTAAATTTTAAGCATGGTAGAGTAAACCAAATTTAAATGTTCCCTAGAGGACCAGAAGTGCAGGTACAATTTGTGTAGAGTTTACTGTTCACAAGACAATTGCTCTTCATGGGACACTTCTATGACTTTAGTATAAGCAAGAAGTCCCAATAAGCTTGTTTGTAATTTTAAAAACAGATTTTACTGTTTCCAATTTCAGATTTGAGTAAAATCAGATTGTGACTCTTTATTTCTAAAAAAACAGTTCTGATTTGCCAATCGCCGTGAGGTTAAGAGTGTTAATTGACGTATATTAATGTGATATGCAGTGTGCCAGTGGGGGCTGGGGTGGTGTCAGTCATTTCAGTCAGACCTCTTTACAGGGATTTTAAATAACAATTTAGATATTAGTATATATCTCGGTGCATTGAGTTGGTTAATAAGAATTTTCATCCCATTTTTAATTCATGTTCAAGTTAAACTGCCCTTATCATATAATCTTTAGTATAATTTCTTTCTTAATATTGTCATCCAGTATCTATGATAAGACATTTATGGATGATGTTCACAAGACAATTCCTTGCCATTGGACACAACTAGGACTTTATAAGTGGCTTTGATATTATTATTATTTTGGTGTGTGAACTTCCAATGATCAAATATTGATCATGATGTGACATATGGGCGAGGACCATTCAATCCCTGATGAAGAGCTAAGCTCGAAAGCTTGGACATTGAGTTACTGTTGCTATTTATTTTATGTTCCTTGTGGAAGCTTTGTGATATATATATATATATATATATATATCAATAATAACCCTTTATTTAATCTGGAATCTACCCCCAAGGCCTTGGAATGACAAAAAATAAGTTCAAAATTCCTTGAACTCATAAAGTAAGATAAAAAATATCGACAATTTAAAAAAAAAAAAAAAACCTACAGAAAACAATACTTACTTGCTATAGCGCTCACCCCGCCTCTTTCTGACTTCATCCCAGCTGGGGAACATGTAGTTGCCCGCTAAAGGTGGGGTGCTTTTGTAGCCCTTGAGAGGTGTAACCTCGGTGTAACGGACCATGGCTCCGTGCCCTCGTGGACAGTGGAAGTATCGTTTGCCCTTAAATACTCCATTATGTACAGAGTTCACTGTTGGAATTGAGAATAAGAAAAATGAATCTTTTTTAACTCTTTATATGACATCAATGTATCCATGTGTCTATTATGAGACAAGAGAATAGCTACATATTTGTTACACTATAATAACAAGAGGTCCAGAGGACATATATTGCTCACCTTGACAATCCTATTTAAGCAATCATGCTAAAATATTCTTGTTCAAAGTAATATTGCAAATAAATCTCAGCAGGTCCAGAAGCCAGGACTTGTTCTAGTAATATGATTATGTTTGTCTCTTCACACCCAGCAAGCACATATAAGCTACAGGGTGGTGATCTCAGCTGATTCTTAGTTAGGTCCCAAGAACTACATCAGTCCAGAAAAAGTCATTTGAGGAAATTGTTGAAGATGGGAGAAGGGTGCCATGGTATGACATAACCTCACGTTTTTCAGACCAAGTGAACTAAAAATTGATAAAAAAAGTACTTGTTTTATAAAATGTCTTGAAATAAGCTAAAGATCATTATGTTAGTCTTTGTTCCAGAAATTTAATGTTCATGTCTTTAGTTAAAGGTGTTCTCTAGTAATTTAAGTCTGATAAACCAATTCCTCAGAATTACATAATACTTTACCATTGTCATCAAGCTTGACCCCTACATACAACTGTGGGGCGATGGAACTGTCGTCAACAACACCCACAAACTTCACGGTGCCTGTAAATTTAAACAATCAGTCTTAAATTTTGCATTTACCGTGACAGACAAAACACTGGTACACAGATAAAAAAAAGGGCAGTTTTAACTTCACATCGACATATATCCACTGATATCAACACATACATGATAAATGAATGGCATCATTGACTTCAGTATTAGTAATTTTTCCTTATTTGAAGAGATACCATTTATGTTTTGTTTGTGCTGACAAATACAAGAAAGAAGGGAAATGGATTGGTGAAGACAGGGGGGGTGGGG
>NW_018408845.1:560657-621629 GCF_002113885.1 Mizuhopecten yessoensis | reverse complement strand
TTTGAATATTACATGTTAATAACTTGATTGGAATTATAACCTTGAGTTGACAGTTTGATACTTTGAAAATTTTGAGCCAGCCCTACCCCCAAGGGCTGTAGGGTGGGGCTCAAGGGAGTCAGTGTGCTAAAATTTCTTCATTTTCCTTGTTTAGAATCAGAGGTGCTAGTTTCAAATCCTTTTTAGTCTGAAATCTGTATGCTTGATATTGAATAAGGTGGTTTTATTGTTTTTTGTCACTTTGAATAATATTTCTGTTCATGTTAAAAACGAAATCAACTCTCTGTATAAATATATCAGGTGACCGTTAAGGCCCATGGGCCTCTTGTTCAATGTTACAATTTGTTTATGGCATGATTTTACTAACCATACATGCATGTGTATTTTTGGATGTTTGATTTTAGTGTTTCTCTCGCTTCTTTAATTTTGTTTTTATAATTGTGCAATAAATAAATATAGGTTACAAACATATACACATCAACTAAGATACTCATTTAATATGAGTAGTATAGGTGGACATGATGATCACGTTTTGTACACACCAACAATATACCTATGGGCAGTCTGGGTGGACAGTCAGGGTGGATAGTCTGGGTGGGCAGTCTGGGTGGACAGGAGTGTTACATTTGGATGACACGCCACTTACCTATATGATTTCCATATTGGACTACAATTAATAAATCATTGAAAACGTATACTCTTTAGCTCCTTTACTTAAGTAATTGTGCACTAAATTGAAAGGTTTGTTGTTGAATTTTCTGTTTTTATCTTAACCTGATGCAATTTAATCATATTACCATAAGGTTGGGCACCAGTTTCATTAAACAATCCAAACCTGATTAACTTGTTAAAAAAATAATACAGCACCAGTTGAATTTGTTTAAAGCAAACAAGGATATTTACAGAGCTATAAACTCATAGCAGTAGCTAATTTAAACCAGAGTATTCTCTGGTCTTTTCCACCATACCCGACATTTTATTTGAGGATCTATCAAAATCTTTTGTTTGGTGTTAAGGGCTTGAGGAAATATTCAGACTAAAGTGTGTTTATAACATTACAAAGTCAAGAAATTTATCCAAGAATCATCCAGTCCCAAATATGTTAGTAAAGGGTTATTAGTTTGTCATCCTCGATACTCTCTGCACCCTGGGAATATGTCATGACAAAATTGATGGCTCAGTGTGCAACACTTTTTGGATGAGACAAGAATACTAGTTTGATCCTTTGAAGTACATGAAAGAATTTCACGATCACATTACAGTAAAACCGACTGGCTTTGAAGTCAGGTGATGCTCCTCTGTAATCTTCAAATGACAGTTATCAATTGGTCAGGATATTTTACTGGAGATCAATCAAATAACTCTTCTCTGTCTTCAATTTTGCAATGACATATTTCAGGGGCGCAGAGAGGGTAAGTAAGCGTATCCCTCGAAGTATCGAGGATGTTGTTTTGTTATCTAATGGCTTACATAGGGTAGGACACCAGCCATTCCCAGTACTTCTCCCAACATGTTATGTCTGACTAGCCTGTACATCTTCATGGGCTAGAAGATTAATTTCAGGACCAGTGAACATATTTTCCATATTTACTATGAAAATGAAGGTAGGGATTGCACGCTACCAGGGCAGTGCTCTAAACAGGAAGCTTTACAATCCCTGATACATATAGCATGAAGTTCAAAGTTTAAATATTCTTTCACAAAGGTCAAACTCTCAGTATTCCGATCAGTAGATTCTACAGCTAAAACTCTCTCCTATGATATATTCTTTGGATTCTGTCTTCAACTTTACCTGGGTGTTTTCCTTGTACCAATACACGGTCACCTATTTTACATATATGGCTGTGGGATGGTACAGATGCTGACCCACTGGCACGACTCCTGGCCGGCTCACTAAGAAGTTCTGAAGCATCATTGAAGTTGTCCTTCCAGAACCGTCTACATGGTCCACATGTACACAGAAAGGGATCCACATCAGACTATAACAAAACAAACATATAATAAAAATCTATGTCTTCAATTATCTTACAAATTTTTATAGTAAATTTAAATTTAAATGATGAATAAAATATTGATTCTATTAGCAAACTTTCATGCTTTTGTTTACATTGAAAATATGGATGAATGATATATTGTTTATCTTCCCTCACAAAAAGGCATCTTGGATATATATGCAATTACAAGTTTTTTTGGTCAATCTTTTTTTTCAATAAATGTTTCATACACACATTCTATCCATCAGAATATTGGACAATTAAAAATTCTAACAGGACAAGTCTTATGTGCATAACTATTCTCTCTAGGATCAATTCTGATTGAATTTAAGCCTGTATCCACTCCTGTTTAGTTGCGATATATTCATACAGTGTATCTCTCCAAAGCTAACTGGGAATTTATCAAAATTCCTCACTGAACACATTAATAGTCCAAACAAACCTCATCGATTAATACATGGGGTGTGCTTTTTGTACTCTGTAATTTTTAATCATCCTTCTCAAAAAAAAGATAAAATAATATAGAATTTAATAAGATACCCTAATACAGAGAATTTTGTCAGTTAACTGTAACTGAGCCCCAAAGCTGTTCCTTTTTTGTTATTGTTACTCACAAAAAAAACCCACAGTAATTGTCTCTGTCTTACTGTACACGCGAATATTTGGCTGCTGATTCCAGTGATTCAAACTATATCCAAAGTATACTTACAAGTTTGTATCTTTCAAGTACATCCATGAGGTACAATTCTACAGTTAAAGGTCAGTATTTTCTGTAACCCACCACTATCAGAAAATGTCTTACTCTGTCTTAAACTGGTTACTATGTTTAAAGGGTTGGTGACGTAGGGCTGTGGAAGTAATTTATTTTCCATCCCAGAGTGAACAAAGCTGTGTTTACAATGAGTTTACTGTTAAATACACTCGTGTTAAAACTTGATTTTAAAACACTACCATATCCCTATACATACATTAAACTTTGCGTGACCAGGGTTGAAACGTGGGCTGTATACTGCTATGGTCATAAATGCTGCAAATAAAGCAGCATCTGTTCTCATCCATTCTTGCGTGAAAATTGTAAAAAAAAGCCATAAACTATCACCGACAAATATTTAAGGTCAACGGGAGTTTGGACGAATTTATTGTTTTATACTTAACATTTTTAAAATTACCTCATGCTGGTGTGTGGTCATGATTCCTTGTGTAATTATCGGACGGTGCACTTTTTGAGAAAATATGATTTGTATCACATTTTAAATGGAAAGGGACAGTATCGCGTCTGTTGTCAGGCAGCCATAGCACCTGTTCACTTCCGGTTGTCACGTCGCTTAAGGTCTCAAACATTTTTAATAACTTATGATATCCTTCATTTTTCACTTCTTGTTATACTTTATGCTTTTTGCTTTTAAGCTACATAAATGTTATTGTATTTAAATCGGTTATGTATGTTATTTTAAATGATTTATTTCCGGAAGTAGTATCCGAAAATTAGAACGAAATGATCTAAGTGGCATGCCAATTTTCAACAGGCGAGTGTAACCAATGCCTGTAAATAGAAGTACTTTTTATGGATCTTCCAAACGGTCACTGAACGTCAAATTCTCAAGATTATCCAGGTAACATAAATATGATAGTTTTATCCAACTGTAAAACCCACTAATGTGAACATGATTTCATAAGATATTTTACTATCAACAGGAAAACCTTACAATTTGCCAGTTATCAGGTGATGAAGTGGCGATCATGACACGAATGATGAATCATAGCTGATTGTTTCGTAATGGTTTAAAGAATTATTTTATGGTGATTGCAATGCAAAAATAATCTCCATTGCTCTGATGAAGAAGATGGCTGTTACTCTCAAATTCAATGATCATAGAATAAATCAGAAAGTTACATGTATGCAAATGCCAGATTTCAGCCTGTTTTTGTTTCTATCGAAAAATAAAAAATAAAACACATATAAAAAGTAACCCAGTTGTAGCCGTACCCATTTTATTTTGCATACCATATTCAAATTATTTGTTTTCCTGTGACAATGAATTTGTAGCTGTAACAACAACATGACATAACTGGACTGGATGAATTGGAGTCCTAGGTTCAAATGTTGGTCTGACTATTGCATTTTCCTTTCCTATTACGTTTGGTGCTAAACTAAATATACCCATGGAGGTATCAGATCTCATGTGTCTTCGAGTTCTTTGCTGAATACGGGTGGAATGTGATGGAACAAGACTAGGTTGATTGCTGGTGACAAGGTAGCTTGGTTAGAGTTGACAGGCTTGGCCATTGATGAAGGGAAGCCTTCATTTTTGGATGGGACAGGATGTGTATTGGAACTGAATGCAATTGAAAAGCTCAAATGGATAGCGTTTGTCTAGAGTTTGTAGTTCCAGAGTTTGTACGGTCTAGTCGTTGTTAAAAGTAACAACAGTTCCTGGTTTCAATCCCAAGTAGAGGAAATGACCTTTGCTAAACATACTTTATAAAAGTGAAAATTTTAGTTTAGAGTATGCTAAATACTTAACAATCAAGCATCTGTATTCTGAGAATAATATACCAACTATGTTCTGAGCACTATACTCTAATTTTTAGCTCACCTGCCCGAAGGGCAAGTGAGCTTATGTCATGGTGCGTCATCCGTCGTCTGTCAACTTTTCCTTTAAACAACTTCTCCTGAATGGACAGGCATAGAGTCTTGATATTTGGCTGAAAACTTCCTTGGTAGGATCCCAACAAAGTTTGCGAATGAAAATGACCTTGACCTGCTTTCAAGGTCACAGGGGTCAAATATGTCAAAAGCTGCAAACGACTTCTTCTGAAGAACCAAAAGGTATAGAATCTTTATATTTGGCTAGTGGCTTCCTGGGATAGAGCTCGACAAGTTTGACAATGAAAATGACTTTGACCTCCTTTCAAGGTCACAGCAGTCAAATATGTCAAACACTTTAAACAACTTCTCCTGAAGAACCAAAAGGTATAGAATCTTTATATTTGGCTAGTGGCTTCCTGGGATAGAGCCCGACAAAGTTTGAGAATGAAAATGACCTTGACTGGCTAGCAAGGTCACAGGAGTCAAATATGTCAAACTCTTTAAACAACTTCTTCTGAAGAACCAAAAGGGATAGAATCTTTATATTTGGCTGGTCGATTCCTTGGGATAGATCTTGACAAGTTTGAGAATGAAAATGACTTTGACCTCCTTTTTAAGGTCACAGCAGTCAAATATGTCAAACACTTTAAACAACTTCTCCTGAAGAACCAAAAGGTATAGAATCTTTATATTTGGCTGGTCGATTCCTTGGGATAGATCTTGACAAGTTTGAGAATGAAAATGACTTTGACCTCCTTTTTAAGGTCACAGCAGTCAAATATGTCAAACACTTCAAACGGCTTCTTCTGAGGAACTTAAAGGTATATAATCTTCAAAATTGGCTGGTGGCTTCCTTGGATAGAGCCCAACAAAGTTTGAGAATGAAAATTACCTTGACCTACTTTCAAGGTCACAGTGGTCAAATATGCTTAACTCCTTAAACGACTTCTGAAGAACTAAAAGGTGTAGAACCTTCATATTTGCCTTGTGGCTTCGTGAGATAGAGCCTGACAAAGTTTAAGAATGAAAATGACTTTAACCTTCTTCAAGGTCACAGGTGTCAAATATGTCAAAAACATCAAGGGACTTCTTATTAAAAGGCATAAAATTATAATATTTGAAGAAGAACGATGGCCAAAAAGTATATTTGACTGGTAGTTTCAACAAAAAAAAGTTTGCGAATGACAAATTTGCAGTACAATGTAATATTTAATGAGAATTTTTGCTATGACTGCTTAAATATTCAGGTGAGCGATACAGGCCCTCTGGGCCTCTTGTTTAGAAAGGAATACATTTTGATATTTATTGGGCTTGCCTAGCAACTGCTCTTTGTATTATGAACACTGCTACCATTTCACATACCGTATTTTACCGGCAATAAGCCCCCTCTCGCAAATAAGCCCCCTCCCCACTTTGGTAAATGTCCTGGGAACATTTTCTAAGACTGTTACTCCTGAGTGTTGTTTTTATCCCCCGCTTTCACCAAACGGGGGATATTAATTTGGGTTTGTCCGTCTGTCTGTGTGTCCGTGCAATAACTACAACAAATGTTAACCGATTTTCTTCAAACTTGATAACAGGGATAAATGTCTTAAGGGCTCGACCAAGTTCGATGACCACTTTCAGCAGACCCCATTTTGCGGAGTTACAGCCCCTTGAATAACGAAAACCGTCATTATCTTCCGTTTCTGTTCATTAACTCTCGCAAATATTATCTGATTGTCTTCAAACTTAGTAACAGTGTTCAACGCATTAAGGGCTCGGCAAAGTTTGACACCACTTAAATCGGACTCCATTTGGCAGAGTCATTATCTGCGGTTTCCGCTTAATAACTCTAGCAAATATTAGATAAGGCTTTTTTCTTCGAGTTTCAAGCTATACATTATGTCTCAACAGCACGATACTCACATGTTTAAACCTAACCTCAATATTGTTTACCTACAATAAGTCCTGAAAGCGGTGGATATAAATTCCACAAAGTTATACAATACATGTAGCAAGATGGTCTGTATACTTACTTGCATTAGTACAACTTAACTTTGTCAAGAGCATATTGGGTATATACGATCATCTACTTGAAAGATGTTATTAATTTGATTGAAATGTTATTTGAACATTACTGACCTATACATTTGATATAATGTGTGATATATCAAAATTCATTATCAATTATACCACATCAGCTGGCACAAAATGACATTTTATTGGTTCATTAATAACGTGTATTATTGGACAAGAAACGATGAAAGTGCAATGTTCTTCCTAAAGCCTCACCTGTTATGTAGGAGTAATTGAGCTGGATGGGATTCGTCTTAGACTAATTTCCTTTGTCAAGTGATGGGTACGTGTACATATCTGAATGATATACTGGTATGTGAAATTGTAATGTAAAATTTTCTAGTTCAGAAATTGTTCAAATATCAATACATTTTCTCTCAATGAAATGGCAGATTTCTGAATAATTTGATGGATGTGTACAAAAAACTATATTAACATGTGTTAAGTAAAAGCTTGTTGATTGCTGTATTAAAGCACATGGATGTGAATGTTATACTGTATATATATATGTAATTAGTAGCTGTACATTTAAGTATGCACATACACAGCTAGTAATAACAGAATAGTGTATAATGTCAGTCTGCCTCCAGGTATAAATGTCATAGCTGTACCATTTAATTGGGACAACAGTAGCGCCATATAGTGTTCAGCTGGGATGTATTGATTTACTTACAGCTGTGTGATGGGATCACCTACTGTATGGTATATATAAGATTTCCTTACAGATGTGTGATGGGATCACCTACTGTATGGTATAAAAGGCTACAGGCCCACTACAGATCTGTCCCACACTGCCAGGATCATCTAACTTGTAGAAGGATTTTGTTAACATTAATATGACTCTGTACTTATTATGTTTTCCATTAGAATAAAGAAAGACATACTTTTATTACAGTTTTTTTGCTTCTTTCAACTAAAATACTTTTGTACATGTCATAATTTTAAAGCCATTAAAGGTATCTTCATAAAATTACATGTCAACATGCATCGCCTCAGAATGTGTGCATTGTGCCAAAAGTTGGTCACACACAGTGACCTTCACTACAAGGTCAAAATTTCTGTGAAAAGTGGTAAGATTTTTTATAGAAAACTTGAAGTTTTTTCTGTATTATCCTCAGAATTTGTGCAAGATTTATGAGTGTTTTGTAAAAGGTTGTTCAGGCCATTACTTCAAAACCATTAAAACTGTTATAGATCTTTATGGAAGTGAACTGACATTATATAAGTCACTATTTGGTCAAAAGTCAAATATTACAAGTTCTTTGTAAAATTCTGTCAAGGTCATAATATTTAAACTGCAAAAAGATCTTTATGAAAGTGAGCTGGCATCCTCATGGTACCATAATTACGTCACTATGACCCTTACCTCAAGGTTAAACATAAGGTTAATTTTCGGTAACAGTTTGTATCTTCTGATGTTACAAAAAAAGAAGCTTATGGAAATGCCATATGTGCTTTGCAAGGAGATAAACCAACTTGGGTCGTTTTGAAGTAAGTCTCAGCTAAGTAAAAACCATCTTATTTTCATGGACACATATATACACGGTTTTCCTTTCAACCTTCTGTGTATGTCTACAGTTCAAAACTTTCGTTTTGGTAATTTCGTACATATTTACATAATTTTAAACACAGAAATTGTCCAATTGATTGCTATCTATAATTACATTCATGAGAATATATCTTATAAAAGTCATTTACATATAAGTCCATGTTGCATGCAAATTTTATATCAATTAAATTATACATTTTCAGACATTTGATTAATGAATTACGTTATAACACATGTAGGGACCTACGCTTCACACATGAGAAGACACGTTTGTATACATAAGTGAATATAAAAGGTTGTACTACAACCCATAATGGACATGTTAATGTAATGGTCAAAGGCTATATTTACTGGACTGTTACTCACACTCCGATCAGATCTAATAAACTACAGTAGATACGAGACTAGGTTATATAAGTAGTACGTATGGACAGGAACATTTATATAGTCACGCCTCAGAACATCTATGTAGGTCACTGATGTGAATTAGGTCTATAGAGAACTTGGGACAGTATAAATACACCCTACATTATACAATATCACTGGCTTCAACTCTGTGGGTGTGTGGCTTCAACTCTGTGGGTGTGTGGCTTCAACTGTGGGTGTGTATCAGTCTGGAAATTAATTAGCTTTCTCCTTGTGCAGTATTGTCTGATGGGATAATACGGATATGGAAGGATTGGAGAATTTTTGTGAGAACTATTTACATACTTTTATGGCTCTATTGTATATCTGTGAGGAGCTGGATTCAGGACTCAATGGATGCAAATTGCTACTTCATTTTTTTGTTTGTGTGTTTATGAATGTAAAATTAGTCTGGCGACTGATAAACTGTTAAGATGGAGATGAGTCAAGCAATCTACCATTTTATACACTCATACAGCAAGTCAGCAAAATATATACATAGTTTAACTCATTCACCCCTGAAGACTTATCTGAACGATCTTCCAATTCAAAGGTTGGAAAAGTACATTATGAAATTTCAGGGGTGAATGAGTAAATATGAAAACTTTAGGACTCTGCACTTCAGAATATGTTCAGTAGGATATGTACAGTAAATATTAAGTCTTATGTTAACGTTGAAGTAACAAATTCTGCTCTTGAAACCGCTTTTACATTTATATAATACACTCCACAGTATACAAGAGAAGTGGTCACTTTAGATGTACCCTAGGCCTGTTACGCCTGGTCTCCTCTGTATTATTTGACCTAAATTATTGTTATCTCCCCTTGCCACACAGGTACTCGATGTTACCACAGTTTCTTAATTGGTTTTGAAGTCTACTTTGAGGAGACATGTTAATAACATAAAATCTCATAAAACATGTGTATGTACCATATGTATTTTTTCAATCACATAGTTCTTTATACTATTAGATGGATTTATTTCAGAGAGTAATTTTCATTGAAAGATATAATATAGCAGATGGTTAATAATAAAAAATCCAAATTTGAAAAGGTTACTGAAGTTATGAATATTCAATATGAAGTATAATTGTTCTAACATTTTATATAAAGATTTGCCATTGTTCTTGGCATTATAACTGCCTAACTTTGGTGTTGTCAGTCCATCTGCCTTTATAACAGACACTGCTCTGATGATTGGCTTCCATGTACTGTCTTCTTTGTACATCAACATCCAACTGGATGCCCAATCAGCTTCCAAGGTGAGCATCAGTATTACTCCCTTTTGGGCAGCTCCCAGTGTAATGAACATCCTTCACACGGAGTATACAGAAACTCTCCTACACCCCCACTTTCATATTAAAATTCTGTCATCCCAACTTTCTACAGTCCACCACCAAGTCCTCAGAGTACACAGGAACTCCACTTCACCCCACTTTCATATTGCAATTCTGTCATCCCTGCTCTCTACAGTCCACCACCAAGTCCTCAGAGTATACAGGAACTCCCCTACACCCCACTTTCATATTGTAATTCTGTCATCCCTACTTTCTACAGTCCACCACCAAGTCCTCAGAGTACACAGGAACTCCACTTCACCCCACTTTCATATTGCAATTATTTCATCCCTATTGTCTACAGTCCACCACCAAGTCTTCAGAGTATACAGGAACTCCCCTACACCCCACTTTCATATTGTAATTCTGTCATCCCTACTTTCTACAGTCCACCACCAAGTCCTCAGAGTACACAGGAACTCCCCTACACCCCACTTTCATATTGTAATTCTGTCATCCCTACTTTCTACAGTCCACCACCAAGTCCTCAGAGTACACAAGAACTCACCCCTCTTTTACATTGAAATGATTTCATCCCTACTTGTCTATAGTCCACCTTCAAGTCCTCTTACTTGTTACACCCCTCATTCCTATTGTCTACAGTCTATCTTCAAGTCCTCTTACTTGTTACACCCCTCATTCCTATTGTCTACAGTCTATCTTCAAGTCCTCTTACTTGTTGCACCTCTCATCCCTATTGTCTACAGTCCACCACAAAGTCCTCAGAGTACACAAGAACTCACCCCTCTTTTACATTGAAATGATTTCATCCCTACTCGTCTATAGTCCACCTTCAAGTCCTCTTACTTGTTGCACCTCTCATCCCTATTGTCTACAGTACACCACAAAGTCCTCAGAGTACACAAGAACTCACCCCTCTTTTACATTGAAATGATTTCATCCCTACTTGTCTATAGTCCACCTTCAAGTCCTCTTTCTTGTTACGCCTCTCATTCCTATTGTCTACAGTCCACCACAAAGTCCTCAGAGTACACAAGAACTCACCCCTCTTTTACATTGAAATGATTTCATCCCTACTTGTCTATAGTCCACCTTCAAGTCCTCTTTCTTGTTACGCCTCTCATTCCTATTGTCTACAGTCCACCGTCGGAGTATACAGGAACTCCCCTACCCCCCCCTTTCATATTGCAATTATTTCATCCCTATTGTCTACAGTCTACCTTCGGAGTATACAGGAATTCCCCTACACCCCACTTTCATATTGTAATTCTGTCATCCCTACTTTCTACAGTCTACCACCAAGTCCTCAGAGTATACAGGAACTCCCCTACACCCCACTTTCATATTGCAATTATTTCATCCCTATTGTCTACAGTCCACCACAAAGTCCTCAGAGTACACAAGAACTCACCCCTCTTTTACATTGAAATGATTTCATCCCTACTTGTCTATAGTCCACCTTCAAGTCCTCTTATTTGTTACACCTCTCATCCCTATTGTTTACAGTCCACCTTCAAGTCCTCTTACTTGTTACACCTCTCATTCCTATTGTCTACAGTCCACCTTCAAGTCCTCTTACTTGTTACACCTCTCATCCCTATTGTCTATAGTCCACCTTCAAGTCCTCTTACTTGTTACACTGTTGCTTTCCTTTTACTTGTTAATCAAAATAGGATTTAGATTTGATCACTTCCCATTCATCTTTCTCTGTGGCCAGGTGGTGCTGTTGATAGTGCAGTCACCTTTTACCAGGACAGTCTTGATTTTATTCACTAATTTGATGTGAAAATGTACTTTGCCGCCTGCCTGACCCCTTGGGGTTTGCCTGGGCCCTCTAGAGTGATAAATATAAGTCAGAATGACTTGTTTCATAGTTGTTGTAAAACATAGACAGTGTATGCTTCTTTATGCCTCCTGGCTGTTTGCTTTTCCTGCTACACCTCGCCATGCCTCCATTTGTACCTGCCTTGAGTCAATGCTTTCGGACATGACGTAAGGTCGAGGTCCAGATGTACTGTTTCCTACACAAAGCTTAATTATGTCAAACTGTCAGGACAATGATAATCAGGATATTTCTCAAAGCTGTGATGCCCAGAAATTCCCATATAGCAACATCATCCTGCAATAAGCCCATGGGATCAATAAATTCTATCTGGTTCAAAGTAAGGGATGGGCTTATTAAAAGACATTGAAAACGATTTTTTATCCCTTCTACTGAACTGGAATAGATCTATATTGATGGGCTTATTACCAGGCATGGGCTTATGAATCTTAGTACTAAAATTTGTATAATATAATAATGCCCTGTCTTAGTATACCAATGTCACACAAATGTTCATTTAACGAAGTATTGGGAGAAATTTAAGTTAAGGAATTTTATGAAATTCGAGTCAGATATACAATGAAGATATTATTAACTTAAACTGCTATGAAATTTTGAAATGATTTTGTGCTATAGAAATGAATCTATCATCTGTGTTCATAATAATAAAAATGTTTGATTGTACATAACTTTTAGCATTAATCGTTACAGACTACCGTCCGACTATGAGGATTCTGGGACAGATGAGGCACCGCTGATTTACGGGGAAACAGTTCGGTTTGACATGGATGAGAACGATTTCCTTGTCAATAGACGCTACAGAAATCCAAACCAGAGCAGGATTGTCTACTTCCTAACAGATGGCTGGTCCAATCTCTGCTCAAGGTAACTGTTCTTGACTGGTTGCATGTAACCTGAAGTGGCAGGCAAATAAATGGACTAACCCCTGGGGTCTGAGGGGTGGGGACAAAAAGGGTTTTAACTTAGAAATACTTGTAACCCCTATTAGCCTCAGGGTCCGTGTGTCCTAAGATATTTAAATTTTAGGTCATCACATTGAAATGGTTGATACACTCAATGACAAATGCTGGGCATGAAGAAACTATAAACAATGAACCCAAGGATTGGTCTCGCCCTAGGGGCTTAGTCCCTTTAGTCATTGGGTAATAATATTATAGAAATGGTTGAGATCCCAGCCTTATAACCATCTATACAACTGCAGTCTAGACTGTTTTTCCTTGATTACTGTAAAAGTTTAGTATTTTGATCGGTATTTGATTTTGTTGATTTTGTGGTTTTAAGCCACGAAATTTTAAACAAAAGAAATTAAAACTAACCGAAAATATTAAATAAACTTTTAATATCCCCCCGCAACGAAATTTCGAGGGAATAAAGGATTCCGCCTGTACGTACGATGTTGCACTCTTTGTCATCACTCTGGTGACCATGAAACTTAATACAAGTGGCAATATACAAGTGTGAAGTTTGACAATATCCAGAACAAGTTCGCATTTCAGGTTTCTACGTTGAAGGTCAAGGTCACTGTTACTATTTTTAGAAAAACTTTGTCATTGCTCTACCCACTTCATTCTTAACAGAATTTCATTAATCTTGATACAAGTATTTGGTATGGCAATATCTTGAACAAGTTCATGTTTCAGGTTTCTGTGTTAAAGGTCAAGGCCACTTTTACTATTTCTAGAAAAACTTTGTCTGTCATCACTCTAGCGACTTCATTACTGAACGGAATTTCATTAATCTTCAGCTTGTTAATATTATATTTTCTTACGCATTTGTGATTGTTAATATCCAAATTTCTGCGTAATATATTTTTTATTATACCCTCATCTCCAAGTTATCTTGCCTTTATTGTATGGCTGTAGTCCTGGCCTATATAAAACATGCTTGATAAATTACAAAGTATTGATTTTGTGTTATGTAATGTGTGTTGAAGGTTTTAGATTATCTTGATACAAAGCTGCGTTAAATCACAAGGAGCAGATGATAAGGTTTTAACGTTACAGTATATACAGGTAGAGAGAAGTTATTGGCCAACCATCTGTCGCACATAGTGTTGTGTGATGTGTAGTAATAGTGACATTTTTTGTAAAGCCTTACAAATGATCCATGTCATCAGAGCGTTTGACAATTAGCGTTTTCCCTAAACAAAGCGATCACATCTTGATACACAATCTGAGTCACACAAGTGTTTTATGCTTATATATGACTACATTCCCAATAATCAGACATAGCTTGTGCTATCAAATCATATGACTGTCTATACCACTAAGTAAGACATTGTAGCACATGTTAACAAATGGTTGCAGTCAACTAAGTGTTTTCCTGTCTTAAAAAGGATTTTTTTTTCAATAATCAGACATAATCTGTGTTACCTGAGAGCTTAACAGTCTGGTGTGTCATTATGTCATAGTGTTACCATGTGCAACAGGTGCTGGGAGAGACTATGTCATCGGAGGAAAGAATATAAAGCACGGAAGGTTCCAGTCGGCCTGGAGAAAAACTCTGACGTAAAATTCCCCAAAAATGTCATCAGAAACCAGAAATATAGTATCATCACATTCATACCAAAGGTAGATATGATTTATTGTCCTGTCAAGGTCCTGTTATACTGAGGCTTAGCAAGTAACAAGTTCATTCATCAGACTATAATTTACAAATTGCTGTGAAATAAAATTCATCATGTAATGAAACCTCCATACTTTTATTCTCCCATATAATATTTCAGGACCACAGGGGTAAACCACTGTTCTGTTATAAAGAACCCAGTTCAGGATATTTTAACTGATCATTTGAATAATGAAACTAAAACTTTACTTCATATACAGTATACAATTACTCAATATCTATTTGTAGGTGCTGTTTGAACAGTTCAAGTTTTTCTTGAACTTGTACTTCCTTGTGATGGCCTCTTCACAGTTCATACCAGAAATAAAGATAGGCTACCTTTATACCTACTGGGGACCACTGGTACGTATGGTCAGAGTTTATACCAGAAATAAAGATAGGATACCTGTATACCTACTGGGGACCACTGGTACGTATGGTCAGAGTTTATCCCAGTATAAAGATAGGCTACCTGTATACCTACTGGGGACCATTGGTACGTATGGTCAGAGTTTATACCAGTATAAAGATAGGCTACCTGTATACCTACTGGTGACCACTGGTATGTATGGTCAGAGTTTATACCAGAAATAAAGATAGGATACCTGTATACCTACTGGGGACCATTGGTACGTATGGTCAGAGTTTATACCAGTATAAAGATAGGCTACCTGTATACCTACTGGGGACCACTGGTACGTATGGTCAGAGTTTATACCAGTATAAAGATAGGCTACCTGTATACCTCCTGGGGACCACTGGTATGTATAGTCAGAGTATATACCAGTATAAAGATAGGCTACCTGTATGCCTTCTGGGGACCACTGGTACGTATGGTCAGAGTTTATACCAGTATAAAGATAGGATACCTGTATACCTCCTGGGGACCACTGGTACGTATGGTCAGAGTTTATACCAGTATAAAGATAGGCTAACTGTATACCTACTGGGGACCACTGGTACGTATGGGCAGAGTTTATACCAGTATAAAGATAGGCTACCTGTATACCTCCTGGGGACCACTGGTATGTATGGTCAGAGTTTATACCAGTATAAAGATAGGCTAGCTGTATACCTACTGGGGACCACTGGTACGTATGGTCAGAGTTTATACCAGTATAAAGATAGGCTACCTGTATACCTACTGGGGACCACTGGTACGTATGGTCAGAGTTAATACCAGAAATAAAGATAGGCTACCTGTATACCTCCTGGGGACCACTGGTATGTATGGTCAGAGTTTATACCAGTATAAAGATAGGCTACCTGTATACCTACTGACAATTAGTGTTTTCCTTAAACAAAGCGATCACATCTTGATACACAATCTGAGTCGCACAAGTGTTTTATGCTTATATATGGCTACATTCCCAATAATCAGACATAGCTTGTGCTATCAAATCATATGACTGCCACTTAGGTCAAAGGTCAAAGATGTGGTAATTTTTCAGGAATATTTTATCCGGGTGGTAACTTAAAAACCATTGAAGGGGAGAAATACAGTTTTTGTTCACAAAAACAAAACTCAAGTTACTATTCCATTTTGTACAGGTCTCATAATGTGTGGTAAATACACTTTGTGTGTATGATGTTAAGTTTTCCTGAACTATTTTGTCTGAGATTGTTGATGTAATGGTCCAGGTTTTATACAAAATCTAACAATTGTTTTTCCTTTACATTTTCAGGGCTTTGTATTGTTTGTGACCATGTTTCGTGAGGCTTTGGACGACTACAGACGTTACCGCAGGGACAAAGAGGCCAACTCACAGAAGTACAGCAAATTGAATAGGGATGGTTTTGTGGTCATCCCGAGTTCAGACATAAGAGTGGGTGATCTTATCGCTGTAGAAAAGGTAAGGCATTGCCAGATCCCCCACATGTCTATCTAGTAAGCAAGTTTTGCTCATATCGATATCTCCATGATAGTATATAAGGAATGCTGATTTTTAATGCCATTTTATGTGATTATGGGGGAGGGGGGGGGGCATATAGTATCCCCCATGTCCATCCCATCTTGTCCCATTGGGTCTTTATTGTCATGACTCTATTTTTTAACAGCTTGTTTATTCATACAAAGGTCAAGTATGAGAATACCTCTAATGTGTTTATATTTCAAGGTCCCAAAGTCAACACCAAGGTCACTGTTGCTATTTATAGGTCAACTACAAGCCCAAGACTCATTCTGACATAAAGACATTTTCTAGTTAAAATAGTTCTTTAACGAAAAATTGTGACTATGAAACAATATTGCGTCTGCTTTCTTACAAACTTCCAAGTATTTGTCACTTGAAATTTTATGGACTGTTCTATAGCTAGAAAGAATTTGAAAGAAGTTTTTAGAATAAGGATATTTACCTTAAACTTTTAACCTTTTACCCACTGTCACAGGATCAGCGTGTGCCAGCAGACATGATTTTCCTGCGGACCACAGAACATGGGGGTGCCTGTTTTATCAGGACTGACCAACTGGATGGCGAGACAGACTGGAAACTCAGACTGGCTGTACAGAACACACAGAGCCTCATGTCTAATGTGGTAAGGGCACTTGTATTTTATGTGTTAAGGGACATACCGGTAAGTGTTGATTCCAGTGAAATTCCACCTGTTTCGACAGAGGAAATTCTATCTATCGTAAACTGGGTACATCCACTGTTTTAATATGCTTTTATTAGAGAAGGTGTAGAGAAGGTGTAAAAGGCCTTCTGTAACAAACGGTTTACAACATACAGTATTAATAAATTCAGTGATATTTGTTTGTTGATTCATTTAACTATTCATTCATTTGTCAATATATTAAGGACTAACATCTTCCTGTGCAACTTCATTCATTTATTTCATTTCATAAAATAAGCTAGGTTGACTAGAATGTTTTATGTGACCTTTTGTCCTATGTTTCTGTTTTAGGACATTCTGGACATTAAGGCCCAGGTATATGCTGAGGCCCCACAGAAGGACATACACAACTTTGTAGGGACCTTCAAACGGGTTAGTTGGTCAACATCTAACTGTTTAACTGATTACCAGGTCAGAATACCAGGAACTGTTAAAAACTTCAATAATCAAAACAAAATGAATAAACAAACTCAAAAGGTCACACATCGGTATAAAAAGGTAAAAAGCTGATGTAAAGTGGAAAGAAAAAGTAATTAGATGCTGATCTAATGAGCCTATTGTCCCATTCTTTTGACATTGAATCATTCTGCATTACATCTCCAGCACACATGCAGGCATACACACATAGGGAGAAATTAGCCAAGTGGCATAGGACTAGTAGTTAGCGCCTGATAAGCCAGCTACTGCGAATTACTCAAAATTGATTTGATTGATGTATATGCTAATTGTATTAATTGTATATCTATGTACCGTAAAGCGCTTTAGATCAGAGTGGCTTGTGTTAGCTAGATAGGGCACTATATCAAATGCTGTATTAAATTATTATTATTAAATTGAAAGAGGTTTTGGCAGATACATGTGTCACCTTTTATGATTATTGACCCTTTATCAAATTGAATACCCCACCCTGCATTTTGCATTAACCTCTGTCCCCCTAGGAATTACCTTGACCCACTATATACCACTAGCTTTTGACCTTTGACCTTACAGACAGACACCGATGTGGAGGAGGAGGACTCACTGAGTGTGGAGAACGTCCTTTGGTCCAACACTGTGGTGGCTTCTGGCACAGCACTGGGTGTCGTCATTTACACAGGCAGTGAGACTCGTAGCGTCATGAACACCTCACAACCACAGAGCAAGGTCAGGCATCTGTTTAAGGTCATTCCAAGGTCATTGTCATACAAAATGTTCTTGTACATGTGTTAGTAGAACTGGGTTTTGGGCTTATTGGTGCTGTTTTTGGTTTAGGTATTGACCGAGGTATTGTAAGCCTCTGGGCTATTATAAGTAACAATTTCTGTATTATTCAGAACAATTCCAAACTAATTCCTGTATTATACATCATGGATGGCCAACACTGTAAGAAATACACAAAGTGAGACAATGGAAGTCCTAGGGTTGGTTTTTTATCCAGTCACTGCTGGTATCCCTGGCAGATGTTAATGGTGGTACCTATTTACACTTAACACCATACATGTTTCATATGTTTGGTAGTTTTTATACCTGCTATAGTTGTGGAAGTATTAGTTAATTTAGAACATTAAGGATAGTCATGATCATCCAATTTTAACCACTGGGAACAGGTTTCTAGATAG
This sequence comes from Mizuhopecten yessoensis, assembly GCF_002113885.1. Taxonomy (NCBI): domain Eukaryota; kingdom Metazoa; phylum Mollusca; class Bivalvia; order Pectinida; family Pectinidae; genus Mizuhopecten; species Mizuhopecten yessoensis. The sequence goes on along the minus strand of NW_018408845.1, from coordinate 603,077 downwards.
CCCATCACGACAAGGCCAATAGTCCACATTTAGTAGCACGTCAGATTAATGTTTTGACCAGATTTCTCAATATTATAAAATTTGGAGGGACAGCTTCTCAGACCAGGACAGAATAGCAACCCGTACTGTAAAAACCTAAGTGGTCACCATCACAAATAATGAGGTAAACATGGGCTTTGTTTGTAAACAACAGTGTGGGATGATCGTAAGACCTTACTTTACATGTTATTTCTTAAACTATGTAGATAAACATCACTTTTGTCTTTGAAACCCTTTGAAATTGCTGTGTCTTTACTGGTGGGCCAATTTACAGCTGTGGCTCAGCAGGCTCAACAAACACATGAAGTCAAAGGGAATGATAAAAGATTTCATTAACACAAATACAGAGTACAGGGAATTCAACATTAAACACCTTTTCCATTTTAAAACTTTGTTTGTTGATACAGTGTTTTATTCAATGGTAGATATAACATGTGATCATATAGGTTGTTTGTCTACCTACAGGTCGGACTGCTGGATCTGGAAATCAACACTTTGACCAAAGTCCTCTTCTTTGCAGTCGTTGCTCTGTCAGTGGTCATGATCTGCCTCAAGGTCAGTAGTTGATGTTTGTTTCTCACAATCTGTCTCAAAGTTAAAATCTGAAAAGGTGAATGTGTCTGTTGTATAACTATTCAATGTTCAGTATCCTTTTATTACTGAACTGTACTTAATGCATAGGTGTCAACCTCTGAAGCCTCCAATGAGGGAGATCTCCCTCATTCCACATTTCCAATAAGGTAGATCTCCCTCATTCCACATTTCCAATGAGGGAGATCTCCCTCATTCCACATTTCCAATGAGGGAGAAAGTGTGTTTAATGTGACTGTAACTGCTTTGCTCAATTTATCTTTCCCTTTTTATGTATCAAAATAACTCCAAAAAGCATTCGTTTGATTCAGACACACCTGTTATGATCATTACACACACCCTGCAGTTAGTAGGAGATCATTTGACCAAAGGATGTAGATTTTGAGTTTGTGTGAGTTTGGACTTTAATGAGGGAGGGAGTTTCAAGGGAGATTAGAAAATTTTGGTCAAAATAAGGGGTCTCCCTCCTAATGAGGGAGGTTTGACAGTTATGTAAAATGTGAAATAAATTGTTTAAAACAGAGTTTTTGATGAGAAAATGTATTGCATTATATATTGAATAGTTTGTGGTAAATGATGATTGACTATTTTGTCCTTTCAGGGTTTTGAGGGACCATGGTACAGATATCTGTTTAGATTCATTCTTCTCTTTTCCTACATCATTCCGATCAGGTTAGTGAAGAGGAGTTTCTTGAGTATAAGCACGAGTTAATGCCGTCATTAAGTATTGTTCTGTACCCAGAACAAAGATTAATACATATTAGGTTTAGAAACTTGTAAAAAGAATGAGTGGTGAACAGGATTTTTAGCAGTTTCTTAATTTATTTGAATTCCCTTTGTTTACTTTGATGTGTTGATTAATATACTGAACTGACATTTGTGAGCATTCAGTTGCTGTGAAATATGGCTAGACATCATGAATCTCCAAATATGATTTATAACTTTGGTGAAGTCTCTTAAAGGACATTATGAATATCGAACGTTATTCAATGGCTACAGTAAAACCTATTTCTCTGCCATTACATCTGATTTTATCAACCACTGATTTAAATTGTCCTCACCATTTTCTAGTTTACGTGTGAATTTGGACATGGGTAAAGCTGCCTATTCATGGTTCATCCAGCGAGACAAATTAATTCCGGAGACGATTGTCCGCACGACCACCATACCGGAGGAACTGGGAAGGATCAGTTACTTATTATCAGATAAAACAGGCACTCTCACACAGAACGAAATGGTGAGAAAACTAGTGTTTTCCCTAAACTTTTACTGTGAAGATAAGGAGGGTGTTATTCTGGAATCAAGTTGTTATTCATTTGCCATCTGTCTGTCTTTCTATAAACTCAATTTTGTCCCAACTACTCTTTAAGTATTAAGATATGCATATCATGAAAAAGGTATGCTGTTATATTACAATAGTTTTTGCACTGTGCCCCCATATTTAGTCGGAGATGCCATATTCCCCTTCTGAATTTCATTTATTATCCCCCGAATTATCACTTTCACCGAAACGGGGGATATTAATTTGGGTTTGTCCATCTGTCTGTCTGTCACACTTCGTTTCCGTGCAATAACTACAACAAATGTTTACCGATTTTCTTCAAACTTGGTTACAGAGTTAAATGCCGTAAGGGCTCCACCCAATGCCTTAAGGGCTCGGGCCAAGTTCGATGACCACTTTCAGTGAACTTTATTTGGCGGAGTTATGGCCCCTTGAATAACGAAAAACGTTATTAACTGCCGTTTTCCGTGCATTAACTGCAACAAATGTTAACTGATTTTCTTCAAACTTGGTACCAGGGTTTAATGCCTTAAGGGCTCGACTAAGTTCAATGACAACTCTCAGGGGACTTTATATGGCCCCTTGAATAATGTTAAACGTCATTATCTGCCATTTGTATTCATTAACTCTCGCAAATATTATCCGATTGTCTTCAAACTTAGTAACAGGGTTCAACGCATTAAGGGCTCGGCCAAGTTTGACAACCACTCCATTTGGCGGAGTTATGGCCCCTTGATTAACCTCAATGATGTTAACCTACAATATGTCCTGCAAGCGGGGGATATAAATTCCACGAATTTGCTTGTTTAGCTAAGTTTGCGGGCTTGTTAAATTCTGCTGTGCAGTGCTCTTGTTTTACATGTAATTGTAATATTTTTTGAAGAATTGATCTTGTTAGAACTGTGATGTTATTTTTGAACAACTGCAGAAAGTTGAGTAAATTGTGGTATATCTTGTGAAATTTTATTAAATATGATATTCTGTCACCCAGTGTTCTTTGTTTTACATACAATAATACTCAATTTGTAAATAGAGATTTTTTTTAGGAATTGCTCTTGTCAGAAACTGGTTTTATCGTGGAACAACTACTGCGAATTGAATAAAATGAGGTATATCTTGTGAAATTCTGTTATCCAATGAGTATTAAATGTATGTCACAAGCCTTCTACCAGAAAGTGTACTGTACAGTAGATGCTATAGACATGTGTAGACATGTGTTTTAGGATGAGTTGTATTGTATCATTATATGTAAATGTTGTTTACCTGTGTTTTATTGGTCTTTTACAGGTTTTTAAGAAACTCCATCTAGGAACTGTAGCTTACACTCCAGACACCATGGATGAGGTAAATAAAATGTTCTTTGATGGTCAATGTCATCCAATGTCACATTTGATCGACAAATTCTTGTGAAGTTTTCAGATAGTTACTTCTGATAAAGTTGATGAAAGATTAGAATTTGCAGTAATTCAAAAGAAAACATCCAGCTTACCAGATTCTTTTTGTAATGGTGACAGGTTATGACCCACCTGAAGACTATGTTTAGCCAGCAACAGCAGCAGCAGGCCTCCCAGCAGCCTTTCCTCGGTCCCATGACTACACCGACCCGGACAGGCCCCGTTAGGAGGACTGTGGTGACAAGGACATACGAAGCGGTAAAAGCTATTGCCTTGTGTCATAATGTCACACCAGTGTTTGAGGATGAAAGTAGCAAGGATACCAGTTCAGAGACTGAGGCAGATCAGCAGAGTCAGCAGAAAGTTGTGTATCAGGCCTCTAGTCCTGATGAGGTAAGAGAAAGTTTGTAAGAGAATATTGTCTATTAGACATCAGTGTTCTTGGAAACTCCCAAATGAGGGTTTTCACCCCAAAACAGTTGGTTGTACCCCAAGTTTTCAAGAATTGCCTTATGTAACCAAGTACCTTTAGGTACAGAATCTTGAAAATGTATTAAGTAAACTCCCAAATCTAACACTCAGTGGGCACACTAGACAGCCATGACTGATGACATATAGTAGTATGTATTTTGTACAAATATGTTATGTATAAGGCTTCTTGTTTTGATGGTATGAGAGAGTGTTGTGTACACTGTACCCCAGTATTAAATCAGTCCTAGACCTTGTTTTGGTGGTATGAGAGAGTGTTGTGTACAATGTACCCCTGTATTAAATCAGGTCTAGACCTTGTTTTAAAATACTTTGTACAGCAGTACTAGAAATCAGACCAAAAAACCCCACCAAAAAGTTGCAAATTTCTTGTTGAAATTCAATTATTGACCTCCTTAAAGTCTCAATAAGATCTTAAACTCAGACTAGCTGAGAAATACAGCTATACTTTGCAAATTCGAATCCAGCGTTCTGTCTTTTCTTTCTTTTAAATATTTTTTGTCCTGTCACAGATTATTTAATTGTGTTTGCTCTATAAGAAATCTTTGATTGTGCTCTAGGTTGCCCTGGTAGCCTGGACTGAGAGTGTGGGTTTAGCACTTCTGAAGAGGGACTTGAGCAGTATGCAGCTCCGTGCTCCTGATGGTTCAATCATCGGTTACCAGATACTACAGATATTTCCCTTCACCTCGGAAACCAAACGCATGGGAATTATTGTCAAGGTGGGGGAAATCTGTTTGATACAACTACATTTTTGATTTTTGAAGTGAAAATGAATTAGTATCAAAATGATTTATTAATGAATAAAAACATCGCTAGAAATTTGAGAAATGTTTTTGGTAACTTTTTTCGGCCAATCAGTAAAGTTCCTAAGAATGCTACTGCAGGGAAATGCATCAGATGTATTGATTATAACTAGCCTATTATAACTAGCCTATTATAACTAGCCTATTATAATGAAATTCTGTACATGATAATGTGGATCAGAGTTATTAAACCTCTTGTTTGAAATGTTAACTCAATTTGTATGTCATATAGGAGGAGGCAACAGGGGAGATAACTTTCTACATGAAGGGAGCAGACATGGTGATGCAGACCATTGTACAGTATAATGATTGGCTAGACGAAGAGGTCAGTGTTAACAGGCCTAACATCTAAATTGGTAACCCTTTCACCCCTATGCAACTTAGGTAAACTTTACCATGCAATGATCTGAATGAGTCCATTATGGTTAACGGTGGTGAAAGGGTTAAGGCAAAATTCTTCAATTTTAGAATAGAGAAGGAAATCTTTTCAAATATGATAAATTTCAGTTAATATTGGGATACTGTCTATAAAGTTGATGAAGTTTTCAGAATGGTGTTTGACTTGGGTTTTTTCCTGGTTAAAAATGTTCATTCAATGTATTCAAAGTTGTGGATTTTCAAGATATAGGATTTGTTCAAGTTGATTATATTTTTAAGATCAAACTTATTCAAGCTTGATGATATAATCATGGTTGAGGGTTATGTTATGAAGATACAGGATAGCATGAAGAACAATGTTTACACTGAGTTTGATATATTTTAATTTCACAGTGTGGTAACATGGCACGTGAGGGGTTAAGGACACTGGTGATAGCCAAAAAGATCCTCACCGACGAACAGTACCAAGAGTTTGAGGTAAAGTACACTATTGAAGAGTTTCCTTTACAATTTTATTCAAATAAACATTCATTTGAAACAAAACGGTCCTTTTAATTGTTGCAAACTTAATACAAAATGCAGTACTATTGCCTATGATTTAGCAAAGGATAGTGTTTCTTATACATGTGTTATCTACTTGTGAATATATTCAATGTAAGTGTTCTTGTATTCCTCATACCAATACTTATTTCTTGTTGTAAATTTACTTTGAAAAATTACTTCTGACAATTTAAATGGATTTAAATGTACACATTGAAGAAAATCTATAGAACTTGTTGTATCAAAACGTTCTTGTTTATGTGATAATAGACGAGGTATCACCAGGCAAAAATGAGTATCCAGGACCGGAATGCGAAAGTTCAGGCTGTGATTGAGAGTTTGGAACGTGACATGGATCTGCTGAGTTTAACTGGGGTAGAAGATAAACTACAAGAGGGGGTCAGGCCTACACTAGAACTGCTGAAAAATGGTGGAATCAAGGTAAAGTACAACAGTCTAAATTGTGTATTTAAAGGTGAGTGATTATGTGAAATACGTGTACTTTAAGTTAGTTGTGTATTGCTCAATGACTAAGAATAAAGGAGGTATGCACTACAGGTTTGTGTACTTTTCTATACAAATCTTCATTGCTGCTTTTGTTTTATCAGATTCCAAACAGTTTGAACGATTATGGGAAGATTGCTTGTTTTATATAACATAATATTTAGTGAACAGGATAGCAGGGGTTAATTTTGATAGGACATATGATTACCATGAATGTTTATGACTAAGAGCCACCTTACCTTTACTAGGTGTGGATGTTAACGGGAGACAAACTAGAGACGGCCATATGTATTGCCAAGAGCTCCAAGCTTGTGTCACGGATACAGGATATTCACACGTTTGGTGGTGTCACCGGGCGGACAGAAGCCCATCTGGAACTCAATGCGCTTCGTAGAAAACAAGATGCTGTTCTGGTTATAACTGGTAACAATTTACAGGTGAATAAATTAAAAATAGCACCTACTCAAACATTTTATTTCTTGAAAAATCACTGAAAGTTAGTGTTTTTACATAAAACATGACATTTCTAAAAAAAACAAAAACATCCCTGCCTCACCTATCAACCTAAAACATGTGAGGAAGGAACTACAAACAGGATGCCTCAGTTCAGGTTTAGAACAACTGCTGTCACCAGGGTTTGGCAAGTATTATTAGCTCACCTGGTCCAAAGGACCAAGGTGAGCTTATGCCATACCGTGGCGTCCGTCGTCCGTCCGTCCGTCCGTCCGTCCGTCAACAATTTCTTTAAACGACTTCTTCTTCTTAACCACTGGTTGGAATTAAACTAAATTTGACTGGAAGCATCCCTAGGTGGTGGGGATTCAAAATTGTACAAATGGTGGGGCTGACCCCCCAGGGGGCTGAGGGGCGGGGCCAAAAGGGGTCAATTTGCCCATATTGCTTTAAGCGACTTCTTCTCTGAAACTAAGAAGTGGATATCAACCATATTTGACTGGAAGCATCCCTAGGTGGTGGTGATTAAAAATTGTACAAATGGTGGGGCTGACTCCCCAGGGGGCTAAGGGGCGGGGCCAAAAGGGGGCAATTTGGCTATATTGCTACAAACGACTTCTTCTGTAGAACTGTGCACTGGATATCAATCATATTTGATCAAAAGCATTCCTGGGAGGCAGGGATTTAAAATTGTACAAATGGTGTGGCTGACCCCCCAGGGGGCTGAGGGGCAGGGCCAAAAAGGGTATTTGGCTATACTGCTTTAAGTGACTTCTTCTCTGGAACTAAGTGATGGATATCAACCTTATTTGACTGGAAGCATCTCTAGGTGGTGGAGATTCAAAATTGTACAAACGGTTGGGCTGACCCCCCAGGGGGCTGAGGGGCGGGGCCAAAAGGGGGCAATTTGGTTATATTGCTATAAATGACTTCTTCTGCAGAACTATGCCATGGATATTGATCATATTTGGTCGGAAGTATTCATGGGAGGCAGGGATTCAAAATTGTACAAATGGTGGGGCTGACCCCCCGGGCTAAGGGGTGGGGCCAATAAAATGTATTACTTGGAAATGGTTGAGATCCCCACCATATAACCATATATACAATTGCTGAGTATAAAGAGAAGAATGCACATTTGCTTCCAGGATGTCCCTAGGGTCTGGCCCCACCCTTGGAGACATAGTCCCTGGGCCATAACTTTAAAACGGTTGAGATCCCCACCCCAAAACTATATATACAAATGCTGGGCATAAAGAGACGAATGCAATCATGATATCAGAATAGACCCTGGGGTCTGACCGAACCCCTAGGGACCTAGTTTCTTAGTCACAGCTTGGAAACAGTTGAGAGCCCCACCCTATAACCGTATATATACAATTGCTGAGTATAAAGAGATGATTGCACATATGCTTCCAGGTTGGCCTTGGGGACTGCCCCACCCTTGGAGACTTAACCCCTGGGTCATAACTTTGAAATGGTTAATATCCCCACCCCAAAACTATATATACAATTGTTGGGCATAAAGAGACGAATGCAGTCATGACATTAGAATTGATCCCAGGGTCTGCCCCACCCTTGCAGACTTGGCCCCTGGGTCATAACTTTGAAACGGTTGAGATCCCCACCCCAAAACTATATATACAAATGCTTGGCAAAAAGAGACAAATGCAGTCACGATATTAGAATCGATCCTGGGGTCTGGCCACAACTCTAGGGAACTAGTTTCTGAGTCAAAGCTTGGAAACAGTTGAGATCCCCACCCCATAACCATACATAACATTTCTTGGCATAAAAAATCTAATATAGCTATGCTACAAGGATTGGCCTTGGGGTCTGGCATATTCCCTTGATCTCATTTGGAGAATAGTTTGCCATGATTGCTTAGGTATCCAGGTGAGCGATACAGGCCCTCTGGGCCTCTTGTATTGATTAAAATGGAGGTATAATTTGTTCAAAAGGTGAACCGTTTTGCATGATCTTCACTACATAAAATCATATTACAGTTATTAATACTGATATGTACTTTGACAGGTGTGCCTGAAGTACTACGAACATGAGTTTGTGGAGCTTGCGTGTCAGTGTCCTTGTGTGGTTGTGTGTCGCTGTTCCCCAACACAGAAGGCGGACATCGTCAAGCTTCTCCAGGTACACACTGGCAAGCGCACCTGTGCAATAGGTAAGTTCTGTTTAATGTTAATAAGTCTCTCCTTGTAATGGCAGAATGATCTACAATTCATCTTTATGATGTCAAATGGATGCACATATCAGATGAATCCTTTACCAATTTTTTCCTTCAAATCCTCAATGGTTATACATTAACAAATCACAATTGGCAATATACTGATACATTTGCACTTGAGTGACATTCAGTGCAGACAGGTCTGACTGTCTAAATGTTTGTTTGTAGGAGACGGTGGAAATGACGTCAGTATGATCCAGGCGGCTAATGCTGGAATAGGAATAGTAGGAAAGGTAACAACTCACTGTGAGAGTACACCTCTGTCACATGTCATTGGTAGTACTCACCAATCTATCTGTTTTGAGTGTACCTAACTGATTATCTTGATATTTTTTCAAAAATGGAAAATTTAAAGCGTTATTGAAAATCGGTACTGTGCATGTGGGCAAAAGAAAGAAATAGAAACATATCGGCATCATTGAAGTTATTCTATATAGATTGATTTAAAAGTAATGAGTTCAGGATATCCCTTATTGAATTTTGTAAAACAAACAATGAATTTATTTGATCACAATATAAATATACGTTTTAGGAAGGAATTTGACTCCTGCTAGTTAGATTTCATCATATGCTACTGTTTATAAATGCTAAATAATGAGACTGCTGATTCTTTTATTAATATGTTTCCTTCGTATTGTAGGAGGGCCGACAAGCTTCCTTAGCAGCTGATTTTTCTGTTACACAGTTCTCTCACATCGGCAGGTTATTAATGGTCCATGGTAGAAATAGGTAAGGCAACATGATCCGTCATCACCGGAACAGAGATTTTGTGATCTACCTTCTATGTGTTAAAAACTTTCATAGAGTTGTATGCTACTCCTTATTCTTCCTAGTAGTCTATTTTTTATGATACTGTTTTTACTTAATCTTTTTTGGATATATCAGAACTACCTAGTCCTCTACATTCTAATAGATCTAATTTAGTATTAATCTGCTATAAAAGGAATTTATCGGTTAATTATTATATTTTCTAATTTCTAATTCCAGTATTATTTGATACAATGGACTATTAGGTTGATAATTGAACATTCACTGCAAACAATTTTTCACTGCTTTGAAGCAAGAACAGGATGATTGAAATGAAATTACTAATCACCCATTATCCTGTGTATGTGTTTTACTCCAATTTCTGTTACAGTTACAAACGATCAGCTTCACTTAGCCAGTTTGTCATCCATCGCGGCCTCATCATCAGTACGATGCAGGCAGTCTTCTCCTCGGTGTTCTATTTCGCGTCCATAGCCTTATTCCCTGGCTTCCTCATGGTCGGGTAAGTCTCTCAAGGAATCCTGTAAACTGCACAATGGTGTTAGTATATCATGGCGGTCTCTCACCCATGAAAGAGAAAAATACATGTATGTCATTTATTAGCTCACCTGCCCGAAGGGCAAGTCAGCTGATGTTATGGTCGGCATCCGTCGTCCGTCCGTCCGTCCGTCCGTCCGTCCGTCTGTCCGGCGTCAACTTTTTGCTTTAAATAACTTCTTCTCAATAACCAAAAGGCCTAGGAAGATGATATTTGACCAGTAGCATGCTGGGATCAAGGGCTACCAAGTTTGTTCAAATAAATGACCTTGACCCACTTTCAAGGTCACAGGGGTCAAATATGTTAAAATCTTCAAGCAACTTCTTCTCAATAACCAAATTGTCCAGGGTACTGATATTGGGCCTGTAGCATGCTGGGATGAAGGGCTACCAAGTTTGTTCAAATGAATGACCTTAACCCACTTTCAAGGTCACTGGTGTCAGATGTCTTTAAAATCTTCAAACAACTTCTTCTCAATAACCAAAAGGCCCAGAGTACTGATATTAGGCCTGTAGCATGCTGGGATGAAGGGCTACCATGATTGTTCAAATGAATGACCTTGACCAACTTTCAAGGTCATTGGGGCCAGATGTCTTTAAAATCTTCAAAAAACTTCTTCTCAATAACCAAAAGGCACAGGGTACTGATATTGGGCCTGTAGCAAGCTGGGATCAAGGGCTACCAATTTTGTTCAAATGAATGACCTTGACCCACTTTCAAGGTCACTGGGGTCAGATGTTTTAAAATCTTCAAACAACTTCTTATCAATAACCAAAATGCCCAGGGTACTGATATTGGGTCTGCAGCATGCTGGGATGAAGGGCTACCAAGTTTGTTCAAATTAATTACCTTGACCCACTTTCAAGGTCACAGGGGTCAAATGTCGTAAAGCCTTCAAACAACTTCTTCTCAATAACCAAAAAGGCCAGGGTACTGAAATTAGGCCTGTAGCATGCTGGGATGAAGGACTACCAAGTTTGTTCAAATGAATGACCTTGACCATCTTTCAAGGTCACAGGGTCAAATGTCGTAAAATCTTCAAGCGACTTCTTTTCAATATGCAAAAGGGCAAGGGTACTGAAATTGGGCCTGTAGCATGCTGGGAAGAAGGACTACCATGTTAGTTCAAATGATTGACCTTGATCCACTTTCAAGGTCACTGGTGTCAGATGTCTTTAAAATCTTCATACAACTTCTTCTCAATAACCAAAAAGGCCAGGGTACTGAAATTAGTCCTGTAGCATGCTGGGATGAAGGACTACCAAGTTTGTTCAATTGAATGACCTTGACCAACTTTCAAGGTCACAGGGTCAAATGTCGTAAAATCTTCAAGCGACTTCTTTTCAATATGCAAAAGGGCCAGGGTACTGAAATTGGGCCTGTAGCATGCTGGGATGAAGGACTACCATGTTTGTTCAAATGATTGACCTTTATCCACTTTCAACCTAATGTCTTTGTTCAACAATCAAGGTCAGAGGTGTCATATGTTTAAATCTTTTAATAGGTTCTTATGAAATCTTAAGATTACAAGTGTTAGATTGAGCGATGCAGGCCCATTGGGCCTCTTGTATATATTTATACATGTAGCAACATATTTTTGGTTGCAGTTTTAACAAAAATTACATGTAGGCATCAAATGTACTGAAGCCCTTTTTGGTGAATACAAATAATATAGCTATACACAGTTTATCCTTATATTTCCATTTCCACTCAGGTTTGAGTCTGATTCTTTATTTGTGTGTGAAATTGAGTAGGTATCCATGGCAATGTCATGTGAGCAAGCCAGCAAAAGCAAATGACATCACATCAAGAATGGAAAATAATGTAACATTTAGAATGTTTCTAGGTCAGTTTTGAGGGGGGACGAACTGAGTTGCTTTTGAGACAAATTCAGCATGAGCTGCTTTGTAGTTCATTATCAATTAATCACCTCATGACCTTGACCATCACAGTTCATGCTGAATTTACCTAAGACCAACTTAATTCATCACACCATGAAATTTACTGTCTTTCAATTTAAATTTTGACACACTCAGTAACTTTATTTATATATACATACATATATATTTTCAGGCCCCTGTCATTTTATGTGGGGAGTGGGGTGGACCCAGTGATGGTGTTATCAATGTCTATCCCCTTTGGTTCTGATTCATTGTCATGGCTCAGCCAACTTAATTTCAGAAGAGATTTTCATCAGAGTTTATAGATAGGTCGAGTATGAGAATACGTTGGATGTTAAGGTCATTATTGCTATTTATAGGTCAACCACAGGGTCGGGGGGGGGGGGGGGGGGGGGCGGGGGGCATTTTAAAATGTTTGAACTTTTTTGAGTTTGTGTTGAAAATCTCTCTTATAATTGTTGAGAAAGACTGACGTGATTTTAAGATTTGTTTGAGCCATGTGAGACTTATGTTTTTTCAGATACTCCACCATCTACACCATGTATCCTGTGTTTTCACTGGTGCTTGATAAAGATGTGTCTGCAGAAATTGCCATAACCTACCCAGAGCTTTATAAGGAATTAACAAAAGTAAGTGTTATTGGTATTACATCTGAGGGCACTAGGTCAAAGGTTAAGGTCACTTACTATAAATAGATCATCTGTCTTGGTTTTGTTTCTGCTTGATAATTGGAGCTTCCTTGGGTATACCTTGTAGAACAAAAATACACTGAATTACGTACACTTGAAGTTGCTACACCAAAGTTCATGGTCATAGTTTTTGTTGTTAAATTTTGAAATCTTTGCTGTAGAGAACTCAAAATTCATTCATGGATGCCTTGCAGAACCGGGATGCACATTCATGCATTTGAGGAAACAAAATGAAAGTTAAAGGTCACTGTTACTACAAATAGAGTGTTCTCCTTTAACCAGAGTTTTCCAACTTGATCTCTGGAATGATTATTCATTGGATTGTATTGACATCAAGATCATCATTAAAATAGTCAGTTCACCTGAGCTAACAAAAAATCCATACACACCGGAAACTTAAGGAAAAAGAATTTATTTTGGTTTATCAGAGGTGAACAACTGAACAGGTTATAATCTCTTGAATACATCAGAGTGTGTATATTACCTAGGATTATATCAAGAGAGAGAAAGATTTTTTTGCAATGGGAAATCATTATAAAGCTGAAGCTCAAGTGACCTATTGCTCCGTCTTCGTCCGTTGTGACCTATTGCTCCGTCTTCGTCCGTAGAAGTTTTACATTTTGAAATTAAGCTGTAATACTGTCAAAGGGATTTCATTGATACTTCATGGGAATGTTACTGACATCTCCCTGACCAGCTGTTCTTATTTTTCGGGTCGATCAGAAATCCATTTTGAAAAACTATTTCAAACTTAACAGTTCTACTGGGGCGATTTAACTGAAACTTGGTAGGAATGATCGACTCATGGTCTTGACAAAGTGTTGTTATTTTTCAGTTCGATCAGAAATCAAATATTGCCACAACGGCTGCCACTTTGAAAAAAAACTATTTCAAACTTAAAATCAAGTTCTAATAGGCCGATTTAATTGAAACTCGGTCTAGGAATGATCAACTCATGGTCATGACAAACTTAACTTTACGTTATACTTAACAATGTTTTACTCAAATTGGTAGGGATGATTGACATTATTATCTCCACTTTATATTTCAACAACAAAAATAAATACTGTAAAACTCAGGTAACTGTTAAGGCCCATTGGCCTGTTGTATTTACAGTCAGCAATAGTGTTCTGTTTTGTTGATAGTGAACAATTTAAATGATTTTGATTTGTTTTCCAGGGGAGGTCATTGTCATTTAAAACTTTTTTCCTGTGGGTGCTGATAAGTGTCTATCAAGGTAAGTTTTATATTCTTTACAGTTTATTGTTTTTGGAATTTCTCAAAAATGCCCCTCTCACTCAATACTCTAACAGTATAATGCATTAAGGATACTTACAAAATTCTGATTAAAATATTTCTTTCACTGAATAGAAGATTTATGAGAGTGAATACCCTCAAAACCTCTTTCCTTTTCAGGTGGTATAATCATATATGGTGCTTTGTGGCTGTTTGATGAGGACTTTGTACATGTAGTTTCCATCACGTTTACCTCCCTTATCCTCACGGAGCTGCTGATGGTGGCGCTAGCGGTACGGACCTGGCACTACCTGATGGTCATTGCTGAGGCATTCAGCCTTGCCATATATCTCTTATCCTTGGCTGTCCTCAGAAACTACTTTGGTAAGATGTTTAAAGTATAATACAATTTTTTTCTTCAAAATTTGTCCATTGTTTGCAATAAAATGAAATGAGTTATGTTGGCAACCAATTTGGAGGTCATATATAAAGGGTCAGTCTTGTCAAATCAATCAAATATACTGTATAATTAATTGCCTTTGTGTATATGTTAATAAATTAAAACGGCTCAAAAAGTTGTCTATCAAAGACCAAAGACTGTAACTAACAATGTTTAGAAGTAAAATAGGTCAAGAACAACCATATATACTAATCATACTGCATGTTGTTTAAACTATCAAAGAGTCATACATGGTTAGAATTAGTACTAGTCTTTTCATATAATTTGAAAGTTATTTTCAAAAAACAGATTTATAAACTTGGAGTGAATTCCAGTCAAAAATATTCACTATTTCCTGTTTTTGATTGTTTTTCAGATGCCAATTTCCTGACGACGTGGAATTTTGTATGGAAGGTTTTGGTGATAACGTCTGTCAGTTGTATACCATTGTACATACTTAAGTACCTACGTAAGAAGTTTTCACCTCCTGTCTACTCCAAACTCACCTGAACAAACCACCTTAATGACGCCATTTTACATCATGTTTGCAACCCATTCTTCTGAAAAATTTATAAGTTCCTTACACCAAATGTATCCTAATTTTCATCACTTACAAGAGCTTTGTTGAAAGTGTTATCTTCAAACTGAGTGTTCTGATATCAAACCTGAAGACATTATGTACTGTGGTACCTGGTAGTTCTATCTTATTTTAACCGTATATATCTGAGGAATCTCTGATATCCTAAGGAAGTTCCTGCTGAGGAATATTCTGCAACAATGTATTACAGAAACATGGGAGTTGAATTCCTGACTATTGTGTTGACTGTCCTTTCACCAACACATTTTTTAAAGAAATCTTGCACGGTTAGTTTCACTTGGTTACTGTCTTTTTAGGTCACCTGAGCTTTAGCTCAAGTGACCTATTTCTATCCGTTCCGTCCATCGTCGTCCGTTAACAATTTACATTTTCAACTTAAGCTGAAATACCGGCAAAGGGATTTCACTAATATTTCATGGGAAGGTTACTGACATCTCCCTGACCAAGTGTTGTTATTTTTCGGGTCGATCAGAAATCTAATATGGCCGCCACAGCCGCCATTTTGAAAACTATTTCAAACTTAAAGTCAAGTTCTGCTGGGCCAATTGAACTGAAACTTTGTAGGAATGATCGACTAATGGTCCTGACAAAATGTTGTTATTTTTCGGGTCGATCAGAAATCCAATATGGCCGACACAGCCTCCATTTTGAAAAACTATTTCAAACTTAAAGTCAAGTTCTACTGGGCCGATTGAAATAAAACTTTGTAGGAATGATCGACTCATGGTCCTGACAAAGTGTTGTTATTTTTCGGGTCGATCAGAAATCCAATATGGCCGACACGGCCGCCATTTTGAAAAACTATTTCAAAACTAAAAACAAGTTCTAATAGGCCGATTTAACTGAAACTCGGTCAAGGAATGATCAGCTCATGGTCCTGACAAACTTAAGTTAACGTTATACTTAACTATTTTGTACTCAAATTGGTACATATTTCAACAACAAAAATATAAATACTGTAGGACCCAGGTGACCATTTAGGCCCATGGGCCTCTTGTTTCTTCATGTAGGAAATAAATCTGTGGAAGTTATCCCAATATTTTTCTTCGTAATATGGAGAGATTTTTTATATATTTCTCCATAGTGACATTAATATTGTGAATGTCAGCGTCATTCTGCTCTAGTGAGATTACTGTATAAATTGGTATATAAGCAAACATTTTAGAATTGCTCCAAATTTCCATGCCTTACTTGTCTGCTATTTGATTACCTATACAAATGTACAAATATTTAAGTAGTTATTCTTTGTTATAATTAGATTAGTAGACACAAGGGGTAACATGTGTGTGTTTCATATCTTAATCTGATATATAAACCGGAGACTGGATCCATTGTGCATTTTGTGTGTTATTTTATTTTCCTTGTTTTAATTTCTTCTTGACTCGCAGTGTCCATGCATAAGAACGGACATATTATTTTCCCCTAAAATTGTTATTTATGTCTCTTTTGTTGCTTTAATCAGAAATATTTTGCTACAATGTAACTTAATTTTTCATTAATATATAGCTATTGAATCCTTTGAAACATGATTGTGTTCAATACATTATATATTACAAACCTCAATATAATAACTCTTGTTTTATTTACTACTTCACTTTCAAAAGTCCCTGTTGTTCTTTCTTAACAGTTCCTTTAGGGACCACAGTGGAAATAAGTCTGTGACTTTACTGTGTTATCCCGGTAAAACATGTATTGTATTGTCCATGTGATGAACTTTTATGTATTGATGCAATGTTTTACCAAATAAATCTATCTATCTACATGTAGCTCCCTTACTAAACAGTTCCGTTCCATGTCTCCCTTAAATAAATTGTCCAATCCCTTTATAACACCAAAATGTTGTTGGATAAATGCTGGCAGAATAACAAGGTTTTTGTGTATACAATTAAGTTTTTCGTCAGCTCAATATTCGTTTTGACAAGATAATTTTGCACTTCGTAAGTGATGGAACTTACATCCGATCCCTTTGTGATCACCAAGGTCCTAATTTGTTCATAACTGGAACAGTTTTGAAACAAAATATTGAATTACGTTTTGAAGGAAAATTAAAATTAAAGAATATTTTTTTTAATGTTAATAAAAAATGAACGAGACATTGAGAACTATGGTATTGCCGGGACTACACACTTGGTATTAGTGTCTTGGGGATACCTTTATGTATTGCCACGACTACACACTTGGTATTAGTGCCTTGGGGATACCTGTATGTATTGCCGCAACTACACACTAGGTATTAGTGTCCTGAGGATACCTGTATGTATTGCCATGACTACACACTTGGGATTAGTGTCTTGGGGATACCTTTATGTATTGCCACGACTACACACTTGGTATTAGTGCCTTGGGGATACCTGTATGTATTGCAGTGACTACACACTAGGTATTAGTGTCTTGAGGGTACCTGTATGTATTGCCGTGACTAGACACTTGGTATTAGGGTCTTGGGGATACCTGTATGGATTGCCATGACTACACACTTGGTATTAGTTTCTTGGGGATCCCTGTATGTATTGCCACGACTACACACTTGGTATTAGTGCCTTGGGGATACCTGTATGTATCGCCACGACTACACCCTTGGTATTAGTGTCTTGGGGGTACCTGTATGGATTGCCGCGACTACACACTAGGTATTAGTGTCCTGAGGATACCTGTATGTATTGCCATGACTACACACTTGGGATTAGTGTCTTGGGGATACCTGGATGTATTGCCACGACTACACACTTGGTATTAGTTTCTTGGGGATCCCTGTATGTATTGCCACGACTACACACTTGGTATTAGTTTCTTGGGGATCCCTGTATGTATTGCCACGACTACACACTTGGTATTAGTTTCTTGGGGATCCCTGTATGTATTGCCACGACTACACACTTGGTATTAGTGCCTTGGGGATACCTGTATGTATCGCCACGACTACACCCTTGGTATTAGTGTCTTGGGGGTACCTGTATGGATTGCCGCGACTACACACTAGGTATTAGTGTCTTGGGGATACCTGTATGTATTGCCGTGACTACACACTAGGTGTTAGTGTCTTGGGGATACCTGTATGTATTGCTGTCTTTGTTATTACAAGTGTACATGTATATTTATTTTGAGCATCATTGTGAAAATAGCTCAAGACTTTGTTTAATGTTTTTAATGTTACATGTATTTCATTAATCAAGCATGCATGTAAATATTATATGCAATTGATAAATTTTTAACTTTATTCCGTAAACATCTTGCAGATCAGGATGAAAGTGCTAGATGAACGTGGCAACTTTTGACACTATTTAGTAAGCTACACTATAAATTATTACATGGTTTGGGAAGTATTTTACCTTCAGGGTTTCTATTTTCTACCCAATCATTTTTGTCTCTCCTTCAGAATATAGAGATTTTCTGATCATGACCTTCAACAGATTGCATTTAAGCTTAGCTTTACTTTAATAAATCTATGTCCAATTTTTCTATCACTCTAATTTTTTCTCCATCAGAGGTCAAAGGAAATGTGATGATTTGTCTGTTGTTGTATTGTAAATGTTACGTTAAATTTATAATGTTGGGCTAAGGGGATTCATTTCTAGAAGGTTAGGGCAAAGGTGATTTTATAACTTAATAATGCTGTAGGGTTTTTGTCACCAAGTTATGCAGGGAGGAGAGAAAACTTAGTTATTTGTAAATATTAATGTATAAAAGCATTTTACTACTCATGTAGTCATTGTATATATTTAACATTCCACATCAATATTCAAATGCCTACTTATTTATTTCCTATAGTTTTCAACTGTTTACATCATTTGCATTTCTATAATGTGGTGAATTTATGCTTTATTTTCTATGCTCTCACTTGTTTATAATATAAAGTTTTAAGTATTAAAATGAAATGCCGTCTTTGTTGACTGAGTATTTGATGTCAAACCTTTGTTATTTAACTTACCAAAATATTTCTACCACAACTGTGGCCTTTATTTGTGAGACTGGGACTTGTGGAAAGTTACCTGGGCAAAGACAGTACTGAGTAAGTGGGGTGTGCTGTATGAATTATTCTGAAAGTATCAATTATAAGGGAGAAAAAATATTGAATTTTATTTTCTCGTTTGCACTAGGTATCCATGTTACAATTAAAGGAGACAGTAATGGTTGAAACATTTTGGTAGATACATTGTAATACCATAATATTGTGTTGTGATCAAAGTTTAAAATCTCACAATTTACAATTTACATAATCATATGTGAATATAATGAATGCCAAGTTCCTGTTAATGTGTGCTGTTCTATCAGCAGATTGGAGAGCTTTCGTGAAAATGCCTTCGAACGAAAAATGTATGAAAATTTAGGAGAAATGATTGTTTGAGGTAATGATGAAGAACGACGATAACTAAGAATGAAAACTATAATTTTAAGCAGAAAAGATCAAATTGTAAGATATTCAATCTGATTAAAACATATCTTGATAACTACACTCTGACGTAGCAGTGTAAGTTTACTATACTCTGACGTAGCAGTGTAAGTTTACTATACTCCGACGTAGCAGTGTAAGTTAACTACACTCTGATGTAGCAGTGTAAGTTTACTACACTCTGATGTAGCAATGTAAGTTTACTATACTCTGACGTAGCAGTGTAAGTTTACTAACTCTGATGTAGCAGTGTAAGTTTACTACACTCTGATGTAGCAGTGTAAGTTTACTATACTCTGATGTAGCAGTGTAAGTTTACAACACTCTGATGTAGCAATGTAAGTCTACTATACTCTGACGTACCAGTGTAAGTTTACTACCCTCTGACGTAGCAGTGTAAGTTTTCTTCACTCCGATGTAGCAGTGTTATTTTACTATTCTCTGACATAGCAGTGTAAGTTTACTCCACTCTGACGTAGCAGTGAAAGTTTACTTCACTCCGATGTAGCAGTGTTATTTTACTATTCTCTGACATAGCAGTGTAAGTTTACAACACTCTGATGTAGCAATGTAAGTTTACTATACTCTGACGTAGCAGTGTAAGTTTACTTCACTCCGATGTAGCAGTGTAAGTTTACTACACTCTGACGTAGCAGTGTAAGTTTACTACACTCTGACGTAGCAGTGTAAGTTTACTTCACTCCGACGTAGCAGTGTAAGTTTACTACACTCTGACGTAGCAGTGTAAGATTACTACACTCTGACGTAGCAGTGTAAGTTTACTTCACTCTGACGTAGCAGTGTAAGTTTACTACACTCTGATGTAGCAGTGTAAGTTTACTATACTCTGACGTAGCAATGTAAGTTTACTATACTCTGACGTAGCAGTGTAAGTTTACTTTACTCTGACGTAGCAGTGTAAGTTTACTACACTCTGACGTACCAGTGTAAGTTTACTACACTCTGACGTAGCAATGTAAGTTTACTATACTCTGACGTAGCAGTATAAGTTTACTACACTCCGACGTAGCAATGTAAGTTTACTACACTCTGACGTAGCAGTGTAAGTTTACTACACTCTGACGTAGCAATGTAAGTTTACTATACTCTGTCGTAGCAGTGTAAGTTTACTACACTCTGATGTAGCAGTGTAAGTTTACTATACTCTGACGTACCAGTGTAAGTTTACTACAATCTGACGTAGCAGTGTAAGTTTACTACACTCCGACGTAGCAGTGTAAGTTTACTACACTCTGATGTAGCAATGTAAGTTTACTATACTCTGACGTAGCAGTGTAAGGTTTACTACACTCAGACGTAGCAGTGTAAGTTTACTACACTCCGACGTAGCAGTGTAAGTTTACTACACTTCCACGTAGCAGTGTAAGTTTACTACACTAGCTCCGACGTAGCAGTGTTAGTTTACTTTACTGACGTAGCAGTGTAAGTTTACTACACTGACGTAGCAGTGTAAGTTTACTACACTGACGTAGCTTTGTAAGTTTACTACACTCGCTTTGCAGTGTAAGTTTACTGATCTCATGTAGAAGTATAAGTTTACTTTACTGACGTAGCAGTGTAAGTTTACTACACTGACGTAGCAGTGTAAGTTTACTACACTGATGTAGCAATATAAGTTTACTATACTCTGACGTAGCAGTGTAAGTTAACTACACTCGCTTTGCAGTGTAAGTTTACTGATCTCATGTAGAAGTATAAGTTTACTACACTCCGATGCAGCAGTGTTAGTTTACTACACTGATGCTGCAGTGTTAGATTACTACACTCTCGCATAGCAGTGTAAGTTTACTACACTGACGTAGCAGTGAAGTTTACTACACGTCGATGCATCAGAGTGTTGTTTACGGAATGGAACCTAGATCAAGATATGGTTTTAACCAGATTGTAACATGTTGAAAGCTTATCTAAATAATGATCTACTAGTGTGCAAGAATTTAAACTATATTTTATACTCAAGACAGTCAGTTTTGTATTATAGTATTAGGACCACAGTATCGTAATCAAACTTTTGAATTGTTACACATGACAAATGTAGTCTTTATTAGCCCCAATGACGTAGCAATCTGATATAGAATCACTCAACATAGAATGGAAAGAGAGAAATACTTGTTAGCAAATAGTGAGCTTTATTTTATGAATAAAGGAATTACTCCATTGGATGTCATATTTTGCCTGAATAGTCAAGTGTTCTAGCTTTTAAAATAGAAACTGCAATCTCTTTTAATATAAATCTGTTGCAAACTCAGTGCATTTACTTATATTTTCTTAAAAGTGCGATTTGCTTTGTGAACTAGATCTGTTGTATGTACGTACAATAGAGGACACTTTTTGTTAGCCCTCTGTAGTAGTGTAAATGACTTGCCTTCCTGTCAATAAAACTCACCATATCATATTGCAAAAGTTTGACCCTAGAGAGTACTCTTCTCTGTTCAAGTACGATCTACACACCTTTCCCGTAAGCCTGTCTCCAAAGAATCCAAGAAAACACTATTTCTTTAATAATGTTCGGAGATTTTGACTAACATCACACTTTGCTAGGGCAGTGCACTCAGATGGCGAGATATGGTTGTGAATGGACTACGAGTTCCTGAACTCCAATTTATTAATCAAATTATATTCAGTATATTTGGATTTAAGGGGGAGCTAAATCAATCAAAGTATATTCAGTATATTTGGATTTAAGGGGGAGCTAAATCAATATGTTCACTTAAAATTGATTAAACCTCTAAATTAAGTTTCTTTATTGTTATTTCTATCCACACTTGAATTTATATCTCAAATGCTTCTATTATTCATGTATGCAGGTACTCTGCATTGTGTTTATATTTCCAACCTGACCCTATATCACCAATTCATCTAATATTTTACTCATTCTGCCAATAATTTACCCTGTAGTCATCTATTTTACAATACAATACTATTGACATGGAAACACGAGTGTAGTGGAACTGGACTGGGTCCTGGCTCAAGTGGTAGAGCATTCGTCTCGAGTTCTGAGGATCCCAGATTGGCTGTGCATTTCTTTTCATCTTCCTATAAAATTGGGAAGCTTTCAAACCCTTGTTTAAAGCACTGGGTGAATGCTTGGCAAGAGGATACCCAAACCTGGGTTGTAAATAGTTGCGTCTTTTTGTGGGTGATGACTTAGAAAAAGAAGGATGAAATGTAACCGAACTGTATCGATCTTCGGTGAACAGGTAGCTCAATTGGTAGAGCATTCATCTAGAGTTTGAAGGGTTCTAGGTTTCAATCTCGGTCTGGCCGTTTCATTTCTTTTTCTTGTGTTACACAAGTTAATCAATATAATAAATAGCTAGGCATCAAAAAGATCCTAGGGTTCTTGTTAATTTAATTTTCCACCCCTGTAAAGTTAATGATGCACTTAAATGATACCTTTTGACAACACTTTCAGTTTCATGTCTTGCGTTACACATGACCTTTGCATAATTGTCATAGCCTTGTTAAAGTTGCTTATACACTTGTAAAAGACCATGTATTTTTACAGGGGATTTGTGGTGAATCTTTCAGTTGATTTAAGCATTGAAAGCTATAAAATTAAAGCGCACTGTAAGTGGTTAATCTTTCAGTTGATTTAGGCATTGAAAGCTATAAAATTAAAACGCACTGTAAGTGTTGAATCTTTTAATTGATTTAGGCATTGAAAGCTATAAAATTAAAACGCACTGTAACTGCCAACGTTTTCAATTTTAGGTTTAATATGTCGGGAATGATTTTAATATGTAGGTTTAATCCTTTATCTTTTAGTCATGCCAAACAATTATGTATCAATTGTTGGAGTGAACATTGTTGTACACTACTGTTTATTACCATATCAAATAAATAGAGATTATTTACATTTACAAAAACTTTCTTGTGTGTATTATTGGGCGATCTAGAACATTTTCAGGAATGTGGACAAAACAACTGTAGTCCGACAACTCACCAACATGAACTTAAATGCTATTTTTTTTTGTGCATCTTGTTTGTCGGTCTGGTATTAACCTTTTTAGGTCGCCTGAGCTGTGACCTATTCTAATTGCTTTCCATCCGTCATTCGTCGTGCATAAACTTTTCACATTTTCATCTTTTTCTCAAGAACCAGTGGATGGATTTTTTTCAAACTTGGTCAGAATCATCCTTGGTAGATGTGGCTACAAAATTGTAAATTTGGGATTCCTACCCCAATCCCAAAGGGAAAATGAACCAATATTTCAAAAAACATCTTCTTCAGACTCAGAGGTACTACAGTCATTTTCTCTGCATGGAAAGAAAGATCATCAGGGGCTTTACTTAGATTGTAAATTTCAGGACCCGCCAGCTATTCGTTCGCCCTTGGGGAGGGGATAAAGTTTGCTATAGTTTATATAGGGAAATAACACTTTTGGGTATATATTTTATCCATTTTCAGCAGAAAATTACTCAAACTTAGTCAAAATCATCTTTGGTGAATGAGAGTATTACTTTGTAAATTGGGATTCCTGCCCCATCCCCAGAGGCTAGGGCGGGACCCCAAAGGGAACATTTACCAATATTTTCGAATTCTTATCCTTTGATTTCATGACAAGTATTGTATTTCACTTAGTTTACATGCCGATTTCCACATCACATCTAAACAATAAAATAAAGCTACCAGTACCTATGATATAACTCAGGTGACCGCTAAGGCCTTTGGGCCTCTTGTCTTCAACTTCTATTTTATATAAGTCACAACGTTTTGCCTGTAGCATGCATAGTTGGACTGCTATCGAGTTTCTTTGAATGAAAACCCTTCTTGAATAACCCCCAAGACCTTGACCATGATTTTTGCCCAAGACTGCTGAGTGATTGCCTAAGGAATAACCTGTACCAACTTTGAAGGTTGCATGAGTGAAACAAGTTTACCTCAAATGTTGTAAATTCTTCAAACGACTTCTTCTCAATAACCAAAAGGCACAGGGTACTGATATTGGGCATGTAGCATGCAGGGATGAAGGACTACAAAGTTTGTTCAAATGAATGACCTTGACCCACTTTCAAGGCCACAGGGGTCCAATGTTGAAAATCTTCAAACGTCTTCTTCTAAATACCAAAAGGCCCACGGTACTGAAATTGGGCCTGTAGCATGCTGGGATGATGGACTACCAAGTTTGCTCAAATGAATGACCTTAACCCACTTTCAACCTAATGTCCTTGTTCGACATTCAAAGTCACAGGCGACATATGTTCAAATCTTTTAATAGGTTGTTATGAATCAAACACCGATATTCTGCTTGTAGCTGTATTTTAGTCAACTTTTAAGATAACAAGTGCGAGATTAACACCAGGTGAGCGATGGAGGCCGATTGGGCCTCTTGTTGATGTTAACTTTCTATCTTTCTGCCTAAATAGATTTGTTTTTGACCTACTTTGTGAAGGTCAAAGATGATTATAGATGTGTCTGCAAACAGCATTGAATAACCAATAAAGGTCCCATTAGATCTGTTGTTTTAAAACATTTGCATTTTATTTTTATTTTTTTACTAAATGACTAAGTTTTATAAATAGTTGATTTGATCAAGGTCAACTTTCTTCTTACACAAACACTTTGAAGAAAAGTTTAAGCTAAATTATAGGAAACCAGAGAAATTTATTTAATACTGTTTGTCATGTTTAATATTTCCTTAAGGTTATTTTAGCTTAATAGGACTTAATATATAATAAGATGTCTACCGGTAATATGACAATGAACATCGAAGATACTTTAATACTGATTGAACAAAATTTTAATATTTGCAATGAAAATAGCAGCTGATTTTTGTACAAGTGTTTGCTATAACAATCTTATGAAGTGGTGCAACAAATACCATACTATCACAGGTGCTGGCATGGACACACTGATAGTACAATGTAAACTAGAAATTTGAATACCTTCATATGCAAGTTTGCCTTTACAATCCGACAGTAATGTTGTCTTTTCTCAAAAGATTCATTCTATTATATTCTATTTGTGAAATTTGTGACAATCCTGCTTAATGGAAATTATTTAAGTTTGTAAGACAACAGGGATTTTCCTTGGTTTTGTCAGTATATTTAGTGACCATGTAATATTAAAGTCAATTTCAACATTCTAATATCTAGTGACCAGTAATAAGTCAATCTCAACATCCTAAACAAACTAATGTCCTCAGCATGTTTATGATTAAAGTTTCAATCAAAGTCTTAAGAATTCAAAATTCATAACATGGTCATCATTATTACTGGAGGCCAACTAGTAAAAGTGCTGCATTGACATCCGATACCCCCCCCCCCCAAAAAAAAACTTATGCGAAAATTCCTGTGTATAACCTAGAAAATCCCTGAGCAAACATTCTGTGCAGAGGAGCCAACAAAACTAGCATTCTGCAATATGTTTTTATTAAGTGTTACCTTCAATGGTACAACATGATGATAATTATAAATTAACTCGTGAATTTTCAAGGTAATGTCACAAAAAGCAAGAAAAAAAATAACATTTTTCGAAAATAAAATAAAAACAAGGTGGTAAAACTAAAATGCTCTAAAAAGTTTAATGTTTTGTCCATGATGTAAACAAAACATGGTAGAAAAATATATGTACAACATCTACATTGCCCGATCTAGTGCCAGGCTTATACAGAATGTCCCCTTTTACGGAAAGAAACATACACAAAGCAATTCTTATCGATGATTGTTCCATTGTTAAGGTGAAATTACCAAGACTGGCAATGTAAATATGGCATACGGAAGTTTCCTGTTAACTGATAAGTGTATATAATCTGCGTAAAAAAAATTGTAAAGCCTACTGATATTATTAATAATTAATAATGATAAAACATGTCCTAAAACTGTATAATAATGTCTTGATTCGAGACCAAAAGGCGGTCTTAACATAATATATTTGTTCACAATCATGGAGGGGAAGAGTTCTGCAGATCTATAAGACGCCAGATATGCGGACAGGCTCTAGCCTACACAATCCTGGCCAACAACACCAGATCACATGGTTTCATCACATGTTTATCACGTGACAAAGACAAGGCCAAGTGTCTTGTGTCCATTTTCTTTTACGGGTATCCCTGATTAAAGCCATATGTGTTAGGATAACCTGGTACGTTGGAACCAAGTGGGTTGGATCCGAGTGGATTGGATCCAAGTGGGTTGGATCCGAGTGGATTGGATCCAAGGGGGCTGTAACCCATCTGGGACATAGCGGCCTGGGACATGGCAGCCTGGGACATGGCTGCCTGGGACATGGCTGCCTGAGACATTGCAGCCTGGGTTGTGTAGGCACGTGGTACGCTGGCCACGGAAGGGTTGTAAGCACTCGGAGCATGGGGATTTGTTACTGCTATACCCATGGGATAGGCTGCTCCGGCACTCAGCTGAGGAGCACCAATATATGTTGGTGTTGCGTACTGGCTGGCTTGGTAGGCTGAGGGTGACTGGAACGTGGTGTATTGCATCGCGTGAGGGTGCGATGGTGGATGAAAGGCCCCACTGGAGGGCGCTGGATAACCTGGCGACAGTGTTGAGTAGACCCCTGTTGATGGACTGTAAACTGATGGGTTCATATTCTGTGGCATTGCAGGCTGTTGATATTGCTGGTTGGCGGCGGCTGCCAGTTGCCTGTGAGTTGCAGGAGCTGCTCCAGGGGCCAAGGTATGGGCCATGCCAGGCTGTGTTGGGGCATAGTTGGGGTACCCGGCAGGATATAGGCCACTTCCACTCTTTTCAACAGCCGGTGCTCCAGCAAAGTTCATCGTCTTCTGCAATGTAACAAAAAAACAAATCAAAATTTGATAACACTTCTAGCCAAGTCTAATGACTCTTCCAGCCAAGTCTAATAAACATGCAGGTTGCAATAAAAAATTCATAATGAAATAATTACCGGTTGTATGAAATTGATAAGAAATATATCATAACAACCATGAAAGACATCATAGCTTTCAACTATTGAATGAAAATAAAACCAGAAATGACTAAAAAGATCAAGATCAATATGTTTCTTCAAGTTGTCTTCAATTCATTCTTATAAGTTCCCTGAAATAAACCATGAACATACCTATCAGCAGCAAATATACTAGCTAGTTAGGCCCAAAGAATATATGTCTTTTTAGGGTTCCCGACCGACCCTAGGTTTATTACCCCCGACACAAAACTTTTTGATGAAAAAAAAAACCCCGCCAATTTTAGAATTTTAGAAGGTTCCTTGCCTTTCAAAATGGCTTCCAGCTCAGTGTTTGTGCTGAATGTCAGCATATTGAGCACAATTTGCCTCAAAATGAACCTTGTTTATGTAATTCTTTGTTTTACATATTGTAAATTCACGGGTTTAGTGTGCAGGTACGTTTTTGGGATCAGATTTGAAAAAAATATGTAAAAAAAAAATGAAAAAATCATGAAAGTAATCGGTATCAAAGTGGAAAAGTAGAATCTAAGGTACATGTAGCTTGGTGTTTATACGCCGATAACGCCGAATAATTAACGATTGATTTATTGGCGTGAACAAGCCCATGAAGGTCTCCCTCCGTAGTGGATGATGGACGAATCCTGCAGAAATCAAATGACGAAATGTTTGTTTTTAAAAACGCTGATTTTCGAATTTTTGAAGGTTCCTTGCCTTTCAAAATGGCTTCCAGCTCAGTGTTTGCGCTAGATGTCAGCATATGGAGCACAATTTGCCTCCAAATGAACCTTGTTTATGTAATTCTTTGTTTTAGATACCGGTACAATAGTAGGGTCATAATCACATTACCACACGGTACACATTTTTTTTTTTTTAAATCGACCTACCTACCCTTGTTTTTTTGCCAATGCAACCCTACACAGACAATTTTTTTTGTTGGTCTTAGCATTCTTAATTGTAATTCCTATAATAAATTCAACTCTGTTCAGCATAAAAACAATAGATTTCTGAACAGCAAAACATGCAACAATGTGGACGACGTGTCTGATACAGACGTTTATAGTAATGAAATACTTCTATGTTAAATTAGGAACTTCAGTTTTAATTTATCTGACACAGTGAGCATTTATTTATTCATTTGCAAATGAGATTTACATTTAACATTTAAATTTGTTAAGTTGTAATAATGTTGTTGCAAAGACTTGACTAGCATTTTTATCCATAGTTGGCTTAATGTCACCTTTTATATATTTATACATGTACAAGGATTATATTAAAACTATGTGAATTTTTCTCATTGCAAAGACAATTCAACATGGTGCAAGTGATTAGAAATGGTGCAACTTGAATCATGTTACAGTGTACCATAAACCTGGAAATGTTTGCCACATTTTAACACACCCACCCCATAACAAGGATGAATTCATCCCAACAGTGAATACTAATACACAACATATGATGTCTACGGGTATATTCATAACATGTGAAGGATGAAATTAATGCCGGGTGAATAGGAATTTTATCAGGGATACCAACATTTGACTAGGCAAACATTTCTCTATATACTGTACATCAACACATGTTTAACAGTGTAAGAAAAGATATTCTTTTCCTATTATTTGACATTCAATAAACCTCCAAGTTCCTGGCTACCTAGAAATACACCCATTTGGGCGACTGCCTGGCCTCATTCAGCGTTAATATATATACTGCATCATCTTTCGACAGATAGTCCTGTACATCATAAAGCGCAACTGAGTTTATATTATGTAACATATTGAAACCACTTAAGATATCTGCAATAACGAGCCTCAATATCAATTTTTTCTATTGTATGAAAGGCAGATTGACAATCAACAGCTAAACATCAAATTTATATACATATTCCTTTCATAATCATCTTTTAAAAATCTATGGACTGTCAACAGCAAAAATTTCAGGTAGCATTTAAATTTTAAAAGAATTTGCATCACAACATCAACTATTAATATTCATTGTTCAATGAAGTTCATTTATCAGATTACTGGTAAGTGGTAGAGGTTCCAACTTTTATTGCTCCCGGAAAGACTTTGCTTTTGACAGTGATTAGTAAGGAACTATACTGTGTCATTCTCAAGTGAACAAGTTTAGTGGAAAAGAACTATAAGATGATACAAATTAAAAAAAAAAAAAAAAAAAAAAAAAAANTTCCGTTTTTTTTCTTCTCCGAATCCTTTTTGGTTTTATTTTTTTGGACAATTTAGCTTCATTGTTGAATAAACAGAACCCTCACAAAATTCAAAAGTGAAAGGAACTTTGTACAGAATTACTTAAAAATTCAAATCCAAGTCACAGAAATCAGTAACAAGAATGACACAATATAATATAATAATTCTGTTATGACATGTGAAAACATCAATTTATGCAGCCAATTTTGTTAGTTATATTGAAGGTCAAAATAATGTGCAAGAAATAGAAGTATTATCTTACTTATAAAGTTTGAAAACAAAATTGACTGCATCTTCATTTACCAACAACAGAGAGGTGACAACATGCATAGCATCTGATTGGGAAACAGCATAACATATTCAACCTAAGACCACTCATCTAATCTACTTACAATAATTCTTATTTTTTCCTCCTCCAACCCTCTTATAAGACATTAAGGCCCTACAGGTACAGAGAGTAAAATATACTGAAGGGGCTTTTTAAAAAAAGAAAAAGAGTAGATAATGATATGTTATGTGTTCCCGAGCAGAGGCTGGACGAAGCATTCTGGACTCAGGTGATGTCTGACCTGGTTCGGAAGCTGGCTTTGGTGGAAATATACCTTGTCCATATTTGTAAGCTCCGCAATCTCACGCCCAGCCACAAATACAAGGTCCTGATCTGGAGTGGAATCAGCATGGTGTAGATACATGAACATATATAGCAAACAATGGAAGGTGAAGAATCATTGCATCAGTACTATTTTAAAGACATGGTGTGATCAGGTGCCCTAGATACAAACCTGAGGTGATCATCAGGAGGGTATACGTAGTAGTTACATAGGAATAAGAATCATTGAAGTCATTTTAAGCACAGTTCACATAAGTATCAATATACATTCACATTTAGAACAACAGAGAAAAGTAAAACAAGTACTTGAAATGAAAAACTTTTCCTTTATAGTATATGTTAAGTACCCAGATAATTTCTTTCCTGAAAAAGGTAACTTACTCATGCAAGCAACTCATGTTGAGGGTGGAGTTTTTAACAGTTATTTTTGGATAAGAGACTGCCCGATTGGCAAAATGAGGCAATTTCTTTCTTTCTCACAAATGGTTACAAGCTTAATGTGATAGGTTAACCATTTACCTTTCTTGCTTTTGCAACCTGAAAATAAGTTTGGTCAACGATTTTGTAGTTGGGCACATGGATTCGTCAGTGCTAAGCATAATGTACAATACTGTTTGGCATTCAACTTAAAAACATTGCAAGCAGAGAAAGCTTAAATAGAGGAGTTAATCAAAAATATTTAGAATTTATCATTGCAAACTTATCTTTAGGTAAAATATTAATAAATAGACGACTGATCCTGAAAAATAACAAATGAAACTATGCTTAAATATATTATTTCTTGTCCTGGCAGATTTCTATCATTATTTACTTTCTCCCTCTCAAATGGATAACTTGAGCTTTTCTTCTCAATTGTATAATCCTTTGTGATCAAAATAGACTTCTGCCATGACAATGTTATATATATCGCATGCATCATAATTTGCATTTTGAAAGTATTATTTATATGTACAGGTATATATATATAATTTATTCTATGTATGGAATAGCTTGATATTGCAGGAAAATCAGCTTCCACCTGTTGAACAAAACAATATTACACACTAATAATTTGCACTTAAGAATATATTTAAGATATATAGAATACATATACACACCACAAATATACTAAATATTGTATTAAGCAGTAGTTTTTGTTAAGAAAGCAGTCTGGAGAGTTTCACAAATATCTACCTACACAAAAAGCATACAAAAATTACAGGTTCTCATATTGGCTGCAAATAAAGTTTGATTTGTTAGTTCCAAGCTGACAGACAAGTAGGGAAAACAATAACACTTAAAGTTAGGTTCATTGCACCAGTGTCCATTTGTCCATCAACGTTTGTCAATCTTGTTGTTATCATCAATCATGCTTCAGACTGAAAGAGTCTTCCATTCACAATTCTAAACAAAAAATCGGTGTAAAATTCAAGGGAGACCATCCTAGCCTGGTCACACTCGTGTGCAGGGAAACCTGTCTGCATTCTGTTGAGAGCAATTGTACACACACACTTAAGATGCTAATCAAATAGAAGGCACTCGTTAAAGAGCAAAGAATCATGCAAAAAAATTAAGTCTTTCGTCAGTGGTTTGCCATCTTAAAACCTCGCAAATTAAAATGAAAGACAAGTTTCCCCTTAGCATGCCTGAAAGACAAAATAATAATGGACATTTCAGCCATAACTAAATAATCAAACACATGCAGCATACAAAATAAACATATATATCATTATGTAATTACCCAATGAAATAGGGAGAATGTAGTTTGACAATAAAGGTGAAAATCGTGAAACAAATAAAATTTTGAATATCAAAATGAGGTGTGAACGGATTATTGCAGAGTTTGCATAAATCAACATGAACATTTTGTTCACACATTTTTTTTAAGCAATCATCAATGCAAAAAATACCCGATTCCCAACACATAGCTAGAGAAGAAATGAAAAGATCTGCATATTACAAGAGTTTTGCAGGAAGTCAATGTCAAATATCTAAGCATAAATACAGTACAATATTTCCATATATCCTCCCGGAATCATTTCTTCGTTAATTATCATTGAC
This sequence comes from Mizuhopecten yessoensis, assembly GCF_002113885.1. NCBI lineage: Eukaryota > Metazoa > Mollusca > Bivalvia > Pectinida > Pectinidae > Mizuhopecten > Mizuhopecten yessoensis. The sequence goes on along the minus strand of NW_018408845.1, from coordinate 571,043 downwards.
AGTATAGTGCAGTTTAAAGTAACTAAACAAGAAGCCACTACAAGCACTGTCTGACCAAAGTAACACTGGTTTACTGTGATCTGACAGGCAACCTAAAAAGCACATGTAAACAGGTATAAAATATAGTACAGCAGTAACATTTTAACATGCACATATATAGGTCGCAACAAATCATAAAGTACACAAGTTAGACTTAAGCATGCAAGCATGATGCATTTGACCACTTCCATTTTGATAACTTTGGCTTTATGAATCTTAACATTCAACTTTTAAAATTATTTTTCTCCTGCACACTTCAGGAATCACACTCAAAGGCTTAAAAATTGGTCTTCAGATTTATTTAATACATCAACTTTTTCCACAGATGCTTTATATGAAACTCAAATTTCTGTGTCCAAAAGCATGTGTACTGATTTAGTGTGTGATAGCCAAGATGGCTATGGCTGTGGTCATCCAATTGTCATTTGACATCGGTTCTGCACCAGAGGTGGTTAGTTATATAAAACCCTCAGGAACTAGGTGGTAATGTAATAAAAGTCAAAATGTACACACCTTGTGAAGCTTCAAATTCACAACTTTATACAGGTACATGTAGGCAGTAGATTGGATTTTGGTCAGGTTTGATTTGTCAACACAAAAGAAACTGCTAATAGTTACCTACCGGACATGTTATAACTTATAAGCCAACAGTCATTGACACAAATTGAACGTTCTGTCCTTTGAAGCTTCATGCAATAATTGTTAAGCAGATGATGGGTTGTTATATGATGCAATGAAGGATGATGGACAAGTGACCCTGAACTGACCCGATGCATTCTGAGGTAAGAGTAGGACACAAAGTTAAAGCCCCCCTCCCCACACCACAAAAAGAATCTCGCTTAATTTATTTTGCATAAATCATTTATACCATACAAATATAGCCAATATCTAGATACGTATAGTGTATTTGAACGGGATAGGTAACCAGGTAGCGATTTATGCATGATTATTTTAAGTGAGTCCTGAACAGAAATGTTCAAAATTTGGATGACTCATTACCAACAGATGTAGTTGGTTCTCAATAAATGGGCGAGCTCCACAGGAAAAGAATAAGTCCACGTCTCGCATATCAGTGTCCCAAAAATCACCAATTCCTCCAGTACATGTTTAATAGAATGCTATTAACTTTGTCGTGACCATTCAGAACTTGAGTAATTGTACCTGTCCCCTTCCTCCAGAAGGGTCAGTCAGTTGACAGGGTCACTTGTTTACTATAAGGTTACATCTACAGAGATAGATACCTACCGAATGATTTTGTATCTTTGTATTGTATTTGATGTTCAACTACTACAAAACAAAACAGGAGATCATGGTAATATAAACAATGGTATATATATGTCAATAAATAGAAAATGGTCATTTAGCGCACATGTTGTAAGCTGTCAAGACAATTGCAAACGCCCAAAACAAATTTCAAATAGTTTACTCGTGCAATATCGTGGATTTGTAATTGCAATACTGTGGATTATTAATTGCCATGTTAAAAAAGCTGGTCATTTAAAAAAAAATAAAAAAATAGAGAAATTTTAATGATCTTGTCAAAGAGTCTTGAGTCAATATCTTGTGTAAGGTACATTTACACGAGTAAACTATTTCAAACAATGTAATTAACAGTTACAGGAGTAATCAAAGCAGATTGTACCATGATATAATTCTTCATGCAAACACAATTCTTGGCAAATTGAAATTGCACACTTCAATTTAAAAATCATGATAAAACCTGCTTGTAAACTTGAATTAAAATTAATTTCAATTGTAAATTAAAAAATAATTATGAAGATTTTTAATTAAAAAGCATGAAAATTACTAAAAACTAATGAGGTTGAACAACAAACGTCATCATATAATGTACTCAATACATATATATATGACTAGGTCTTATATTTGTTAATTGAATTTAGTAATTATCAAGTAAAAAGGTGAGTTTGAATGTCTGTACAAGTTTTAACCATGTCAAAGAAAACTTTGTGTATTTGTTGTTCAAACTTGCATGATATGTACCAAATAATGTAACTAAAATCACCACACTTCAAATCTAAACATCACATCAAAAACACTTCAACATCTACATTTTAAACATAACAATCCCTTAACCATATTAAACGAAACAAATGATAAAATCATCGTTGTTTCTTCTTTCATTATTGCGATGATTTAATTAATATCTGGTGATGTTATAATAACATATGCATTATTTACATTTACAACCAGAATTTTTTTTTAACAATAATAATCAAGAACTGATGATTTTGTCATTTGGAGTCTAGTGCTGCTATTAACTTATAGGCCTGCTGTCAAATCTGTCCAGCACTTTACAACTCATACTAGCTATTACAGGATCAAGAGGGAATGGATATATAAGGTAACAATTATATTTTTTATTTCATTCACAGGACCTTTTAAATTTCCTACTAACAAATTTGACAACTTTCCTGTTTATAAAGCCACTGTCTCTAATTAACTCGAGAAAAATTACATAATACTTTTTCCATTTTGCTGAATAAGAGGCATATGTTCATCATATATATTTTTTTAGAAATCTTGAATCAGAATGTATCTTTTTTTTAACTTTCAAGAATCTCAATTTGTGAAACATGTTGTTTAATTTCTCAAGGTATTCACTACTTTGAATAGTGAGGAGCCAAAATTTACTCAGCAAATGGATTGTTGCACAAACTTATAAACCTTAAATTTAAGACTTACACATAATTAACTATATTAAAGTGTATCACTGTATTTAAATACTGTTATTTTGGATAATTTGTTTATATCAAATGTCTGCATAAAAATTTTACACAGACTTTTATGAACATTCCCACTGTGATTGTTTCGTCTTGATGTACCCAGGAATGTATTTTCCAGTGTAAAATATTCATACATGTATTTTCTCTTGAATGCTTGTGATGATGTGAATTTATGGAAAGTATAATACAGGACATAATGAATATTTTTTTATGCTATCATGCAATAAAAATGCACCAATAAAATTTAGACAACAACATATTTGAATACGTATGAATTTGTATCCGTACAAACAGGACAAGATTAAAACTAAGAAGCAAGCATTAGAAACGTATATAATAACAAAGTCATCATATCAAAAACCATTCAAACATTTTGGTGCCTATTTTCTTACATCTCAAATTAAAAAGCATGATTTGTTTCAAGCCATGTTAGCAAGCACAATGATCAATGAAAGTGTTTGATATGATGGTAAGATACAATAAGATACAAATATGAAAAAAGATAATTAACTGTATTAAAAATATGAACATGAAAAGTGTTTCCCAACATTTTTTCTCTCTTCTAGCAAGATATCTTCTTCTTAATATTGAAATATTTAAAAATATTACACATTTGTTTTTTATTGTCTCCTCAAAGGGAGGTCACTTGACCAGAAACATATACAATTGCTGGCTGGGCAACACTTATATGCTTTTGTATTTTAAACTTAATTAATGTTCCTTAATTAATACACTACTCCAAGCAATAAGCAGATGTAACCAAATACCATAATTACTAACCACTACATCCAAATTAAACCATTACCCATCACAGCTAACAAAACCAGACATGTGACGTCCAAACAGGACGCTGGGGTATGTAGGGCCTATCGATCACAACAATTCAGGTAACACATTTCACATCTGTTGCCTCATAGCTCAGTCCCAAGTCTAGAGGACCAGCTGCTGTAGCACAAATGCAGCTATTGATTACCTAAGCTATACTTAGCAACAGACTGGAAGCTTTTGGCTATACAAGCAATATTGTTAATGTTTAAATAGATATATTCAACAAATAACAGGAAATACCAAATCCTGGTATTCATTGATGTTATTTCGATATTGTCACCCCAATTTCATGTATTGGACATCACATTAACTTGCATTGCACTTCCTAAGAACGGATGAATGAAAATACAGCTCTCAAGAAATGCTTTAATACTATGAACACAAATAGTGTTAAGACTTTAAGAGATTGGACATCACCGACAGAATTGCAAATTTCAAATTATCTCTTTTTTTTCAAATTATATTCCACAAAATGAATAATATTTATCTTTTTGTTTAAGTAAAAAAAACGCCAGATTCAAAAATTATTTGATTCATAAATCATATGGGCAGAATACATTTTAAGGTAAAAAGAATTTCATGTTTTACATTTGTGAAGTTTCAGATGAGCTTTTCATAATCAATTTGTTGATCCTGGACTTAATTTTGCTTTTATATGCATTTCTTGGATATCCTTGCTATTAACATAGAGAAACTGAGCAGCATTTGAATTGGAAGATGCTTGCAATATATTCCATTTCAATTGCAGCATTTCCTTATCATTACAAGTGTTTAAAAAATACACACAAAATTACATAAAACATTTGACAGTATAAAGTTGTTTCCCGATATTCCTTTATATTTTTCTTGATTATTTTCTATCTAGTTCACTGTTAATTTAACATATATCTGAATATTTCAACACCTTCAAATGCTGGATGTAATTTTGTATTTAAAGATTAATTTAATATTAAATTTAGACAATTAGCTAATGAGAAATTTATGAATAAAACCTTAATTTTTAATCCTTAATTAATATACAGTTGTCTACCGTAGTTGTAACATATCAAACCGACAAAATTGTATCATGAATACCCAACTTTCACAGGAACAGCCTGGTAGCCAGGAAAACAATTCAACACTTGGTTCTTAGCAGATATCAGGTATTTTATTACTTTGAAATTTCCGAAAGGACGAGGAAAACAGAGATGACAACCAAATGCCAAACAGCATGAATGATTTGATATGATACAAAGGTAGAACGCTTTATATTTATGTTACTAAGTAACGCTAGCTATTTGTAAAATTACTGTAAAACAAATTAATTATATGATTTAAAAAGAAACATGCAATGTTTGTGCAACAAAGTTTTACAAGATAATTGCAATATTTATCATCATAAACTGTAAACAATACAGTTTTAAACCAAAGTACATTCTACAGAAAGAGTAGATGAAATGCACGACATAACTCATCTATAATAATTTGTCACGAGACTAGAACTGCAGGCCTAACTTTGTAGCTCAGGGGTGTCATATTTGGAGTACAACCTCATTGGGTGATTCAAGTTCTACTAACCAGACCTATATTTCCATGATTAATATTGAAGATTTTCACTAACCCAAACATAAAATCTAATAGGCCTGGATGTCAGACTAGTACACCCGTGTTAGCTAGTCAAAATATTGCAAATACCTTTCCATAACCAGTAGTTAATTTATCATTTTAACTACAAATCTCTTAGTAAACATTACAAATAACAAACTTTTTTAACGATCAACCAAATTTTAAACACTCTGAAATAAAAGACCTTATATACTGAAATTAAATGAAAATTTGACCGATTTGTTTTATCATCATTAAGCAAGTAAAATTGGCCCCATTTTTGACTGGGTATGAAGATATATATGCCGAAGACCTTGCTGCAAGAGTCATACCTCGTGTCAATCACATCAGTCAGTTCTTGTTGCTGCCCCTGCAAAAAATAAAACAAATTTCATTTAACCAAATCTCATATGCTGACCCCAAAATTATTTTGTTGGTTTCTCAAAGTTAACATTTTGTTCGGTTGTGAACTAGCGTTGCATGATGGTTTTAATGGACACACATGTACACCAAGCTGTCAATGATTTTCCCCAATGGACAGCTTATGTGTGGATGGCCTTCCCCAGTTCAGAAATTAGAGGGAAAAAAATTATATTACAATTTGAGGTGCATCATTTCTGCAATTTTTATTTGCAAAACTATAAAAAGGAATGTTTCATCTAATTGATCATCTTGACAAGAAAGTCGTAAGGAGACAATGATGTCTTTCAGAAAATTTTAAAATATATAATGAACCTTTGTTTAATTTTGATAAGAGTTAGACAATTTTTGGGTTATCGTATGATTTCGGAAACCAGAGTTTGCTGTAACACAATTACGGTAATGAGATGATTAAACCGGGTCAATGATCTATAATTAGAATGTATCGGCGGCTTCGTTTCCAATGTATTATTTCATATTGACATCGTTGTTTGATATATCTGTCAAGTTTTTCATATATATATATTATTTAAGTTGTGTAAGCCCGATGTTTAAAACAAGGTTACAAATCTCGTGTCATTTATAGATTTTTAGACAACGGGCACTAAGTTTACCATACCGCATAGCCTACCGGTACAAAAAAAACATGGCGTTGTTGGAATAAATCAAAACACGAAAGTACACCTGCAAGAATCATGTCAAAGTTGTATCAAATATCGCTGTTCTGGACTTGTGATTAGTTCCAATAGCCTCTTATTGTAAACGTTAATATTTCTTGGGGGGAAAATGGCCGCACGATCTCTACAAGGCACCGGAGTCTGCAAATGAGATTTGCACAGTCTCGCGAGCTTTGCGTCTTCACTCATAAATCATTATCTCACAGATTCAGCAGCACACAAAGCGTTAATGTCCACGGGACATCCACAGAGCCGATCGTATATTTCAAAATGTCTCCCGGCACATTGAACTATATTCAGTTCTACCATCAACGTGAGATTGACTGTACTTACCACAATCCAGTAGAGAAAGAAATCTGATGTGGACACCGTCGTACAATGGCTGAAGATCCAGTCGGCTAGTGCGCAAATTCGCACTTCTGAACAAGCTGCTTTCTGATTGGATAATTATTTGGGCGACATCTAGTGGTAGTATTCCATCTGAATGAATGGAACAACATTGGAATTTCACGGTCTGGTACACGTGTTATCAATAAACTCGAGAACGTCCCATGGCTACAGTAGGCACGATAACAGGAACTGTGAACTGAAAGTAGATAGGGAGTGTACACGTCGCTGATCTAGAATTGACGTTTAGGGCATTTAAAAGTAGAATGATAAAAACTAAGCGGGTAAATGTAACTAAACTATTCAAGTTCTTAAAAGAACAGAGACATATAAAGCCAGAATAGTATCGTCTCTGACTTGGATAATTGGATGAATAACTGTCAGCTAACATAAACTATACTTATGTCCAGTCATATTCTATCAGAAAAAGGGCACACACATTAAACTTATTGCAACCAAGGAATAAGATTAAAGGTTTTCTGATGTAACTGATATCCTCTATTACAAATATACATTTAGGAGTTTACCAACTTTGAAGTGCACTTAGACCAACTGTCTTTCTCTTGGGTAGCTCTAAACCTGTGAATTAAAAAATGTATGGCAAGACTGATTTAGATAGCACTTTAATTCCGTGGCAAGGCTTGTAATAGTTGTCATGAAAAAAATAATTATTACATTGAAAACATATATTGAACTAGCATGGCTAAAAAACATTCTCAAGTTGAAAATACTGACTTCTGTTAAAGATAAAAATAAATAAAATCTTCTGTTTCGCAATCTCACTTGCAACATTGGTTTACAATTATAAATGACCAAAACAGAATTAATATAGACCTAACTTTAAAATTGGACCATGGGATTACTCAAAGATTTTCATCGCATTTTTCAGATATATAAATTTCTGCAACTTTTATTTTAAAATGTCACAAGTAACAGTTAAAAAGGAAAATGTTCTTATCTGTATGTGCTCGACTTAATTACCGGAAATAGCATGTCTGGTAAGAAATATGTAGCTGAGCTCACGCATAGAAAGTATGTAGTATGCCGTTGGGACACAACTAAACACATATTATTAGATGTCAAATTCTGTTCAAACGTGATTAGTATAAGTCTAAAACAGACAAATGTGTTAGGTATTGTTGTAGAGCAAGTTGTACCGAGTGGTGGGGTACTAGGTATTGTTGTAGAGCAAGCTGTACCGAGTGTTGGGGTACTAGGTATTGTTGTAGATCAAGCTGTACCGAGTGTTGGGGTACCAAGTATTGTTGTAGAGCAACCTGTACCGAGTGGTGGGGTACTAGGTATTGTTGTATAACAAGCTGTACCGAATGGTGGGGTACTAGGTATTGTTGTAGAGCAAGCTGTACCGAGTGGTGGGGTATTGGGTATTGTTGTAGAGCAAGCTGTACGAGTGGTGGGGTACTAGGTATTGTTGTAGAGCAAGCTGTTCCGAGTGGTGGGGTACTATGTATTGTTGTAGAGCAAGCTGGACGAGCGGTGGGGTACTAGGTATTGTTGTAGAGCAAGCTGTGCCGAGTGGTGGGGTACTAGGTATTGTTGTAGAGCAAGCTGTACCGAGTGGTGGGGTACTATGTATTGTTGTAGAGCAAGCTGTACGAGTGATGGGGTACTAGGTATTGTTGTAGAGCAAGCTGTACCGAGTGGTGGGATACTAGGTATTGTTGTAGAGCAAGCTGAACCGAGTGGTAGGGTATTGGGTTTTCAATATTCATTTTACTGAAAACTGGTAGACTGTTAAGTTCCTTCATATGAAGACGGCCATTTAAGACGGGTTTTCTGGCATTTTTCTGGGTAATACGACTTTGTTCAGGATAAATTGAGACCCACTCAGCAGGTGATGCTTGAACTATTGAGATATATTCGTACTGCCTAGACATATAATGCAAGTTAAATACTCAGAGGTCACAGGCAGAACTATTTTGAGATACAACACATACCCCAGCTGAAAGCAAGAACTTGACATTGATGAGGAAATTGACAAGGTCGTTGGACCGTACAAACTATGATCAACTAAGTGGTTGATGCTTGAATTAAGGTGAAGGGGAGACCTGGTAAGTCCGCATATTTTTTAGTATTGAAGTCGTTCTGGTCAGTGTGGCATTTATTGAAATATAACCATTTGGAAGAGAAAGTCCATGAAATAATAACAAATGTTCTCTATTTGAAGAATTATTTTTTTGTCGGAAGATTAGATGGCCGAAGGTAGGGAAAGTTTGGACACGCGGTTTGTTGTAAGTTCGACCCACGTTGGAATCAGCATAATGATGACGTCATAAAACATGAAATGAATTTCCCGCCAATTTCCCGACTTTCCATGTGCTGCATATTTCAATAAACTCGTATATTACAGCAATACGAAAGTTAATTCAAGGCTTTTAATATAAACCACCATTTAAAGTTGTCAGTGTATTACGCGTGCGTCGAAAATAATTAGCGGTTCGGTTTACAGAAAGTTCGTAAAACTAGAATGAAGTGACATCATGATTTTCTTTTTACCCCCCAAAGTAAAATTTAAGTTACTTTAAATGCATGTATGTCTCTGTTTTTCTCGTACAAATGTATATGGTATCCGGCGATAGAGACTAGATTAACTGTCTTCCATGATTGTTTACTGCTTTTCTGGATTTCATATTTCTGGTATTTGGATCCGCGAGTGGCATCGGTCTGTTTTCCTCCTCTGGCGAGGGCTTTCCTTTACAAATTCCATGACCTACTCACAAATCTTCTTATCTGTACATTGCCATACATCTTTGTGCATAAACACTATCGTTGAACGTTTTCAACACTATTTCCTTTCTACCTCATTATTATATTCCCTCTCATCTCTGTTAGCCATGTGTTACCCATTCGGAACGCTCCGATCTCACCGTGCCGATCTACCCGTCCTCGATACTCCAATGGAATCCTCGTCGCTCCAGAGGTTACGCTCACTTTAGCTCTCTACACCCCTGGAATATGTCATAGCAAAATTGAAGGCTCGGTGTGCGCCACCTTGTTGATGAGACAAAAAGACTAATCTTTGATATACATGAGAAGAATCTCGCGGTTATGTAACAATAAAAATTGACAGGCTTAGAAGTCGGGCGTCTCTTCTTTGTAATCTTCAAAGGACATGTATCAGCCTAGCGATGATCAGTTTTTAACTGAGACCAATCAAACAGATATCTCTGTGCCTGCAATTTTGCTATGACATATTCCTGGGGTGTAAAGCGCGAAAGTGAGCGTAACCCCTGGATATCGAGGATGCTCCAATGGCTACGCTCACTTTCGCTCTCTTATCCCCTGGAATATGTCATAGCAAAAATTAAGGCACGCGACTAGCTATTTGATTGGTCTCAGGTAAAAAAAAGACCAATCGCTAGGCTGATACCTGTCCTTTGAAAATTACAGAGGAGCAACCTCCGACTTCAAAGCCATTCCATTTTTACGTTACGCGACCGCGAGATTCTTTTGATGTACATCAAATGATCACATTGGACTTATCGTCTCATCCGATTTTGCTGACATATTCCAAGGGGTGCACAAAGCGAAAGTGAGCGTAACCCTGGAGTATCGAGGATGCGATCTATCTATCTATTCTCAAAGAGTGTTGGCAAGCGAAAAAGATGGTCTCCTAGCGCTCTTCAACATTGTCTGCCTCCTCGACAAGGCTATACCCCCCCCCCCCCCCCCCCCCCTCTCGTGTC
>NW_018408845.1:548368-560586 GCF_002113885.1 Mizuhopecten yessoensis | reverse complement strand
CCCCCCCCCCCCCCTCCCCGTTTTGATGGATATCCATACTACATTCCATCCACACACGTCTTTTTACTATCGCTAGCATAAATGCGATGTCCTGCTGGATTCCTAATATTTTTTTGTGGTCCAATTACTGGATGCGTTTGTATTAGGACGGATGATGTAATTCCAAAACCGGCAAGAGGATTGGAGACCTACTGTGTCAGCAATAGGTCTATCAACATTCTATTGAATCGCACTGGCAAAGTCCCCACACTGAACCTCGTGAATTCTAAATACCAAGACGTGTCGAGGGTATCCACCCATGATTAATGTTAAGCTAAGTGCCACGTGGTGCGCGTTGAGGTTTATCCCATGGCATTTTGTCGTTAACCTTGGCTGTATTGGCACCAACTCTTCTTCCGACGAGGACCAGATCGTTGACTTTGATGTCTTTTTGTACGATATACTCACGTGGATTCATTTCCAATAATACAAAAACTATTATTCAGCGTTTAACACCAACGAACATATAGCTAGTTCCAATCCCAATTCGTGCTTCGGCAATCAGACTTTGCATTCCGGGGCTATTGCGGTTTTGTTGGAACTAATTTAGGGGATTGCGGGCCGGTTGTCCTGTTGGTTGATTTGAAGAAAGATTCGGCCAAAGAGGTCCGTCCAAGTTGATCTTTCAACAGTTTAAACATCACGAGCAGAGTCATTACTGTAGGAATGTGTAACTTCGTTCTATTTAATATTGGGTTCTAGTCGTTTTTAATTTCTAGATGGAATCTCTGGTGTTGTCTTCTGAAATGAAGGCCTGAAAAGTATGTCTTTGGCGTATATTCCTTTTCTCATAACAAGTTTTCCCTTAGGGAAACACGGTATGTTCTCACTCTGCCCATTATAGACAGGTATGACGATGCTATGGTACGGTCTTTTCATTCGGCCTCAAAAGATTATTTTTTTACTGTACATAGCTTCCTCTACAAAGATAGGCAGTTCATTGTGATTTTTTCTGCGAGTTGATGATTAAGGATGGGGCTTAGTGTACAAATGAATCGGCAAAAGAGTCACTATCACTCAAACCTTGATGGATGGAATCAACTAGCCAACTCCTTTCTTTTTCCTTGTTCTCGGCAATAAGCTTTAGGATAAATATCATTACTAACTCTAGGCAGATCATTTATTTAAAGAACCCTAATATTACTTCAACCCAGGTAGTTACTGGGCAAATATTATGACCCAAACTTGGCAAGCATTCTGAAGCTTGGCAAGAATATGTTTAAGCTTTTTCACCCATAGTAGTCTATGTTAACCTTTACCGTGGCCACCTCTCAAAGTTGTCAGTTGCTCAACACAATAAGTTAGAACAAGAATAATCACAGGAACGAAACAATATACCCTTGTTCACTGCCATGTACATGTAGCATACACTTCAGACTCATTGCATGACAAAGAGACATACTTAAAATTCTTCAGATACATTGCATGGAAATGTACTAAAAATGAAACAATAGTTGCACTATAGTACATAACTAAGTTAACGTAACATTTATGTGTTGCAAGAGGAAAACATATTGAACTTAAACCAGATGAAGGAAGGAAGATATAAACATATGTAATATATCCCTTATTAACATTTTAAAATATTTAATTCATAGCGATTGCCTCCCTTTATTCATGTTTCAAGCATTAAACATTGCCTTACTGTGCCAATGTGATTCATCTTAAACAATTTAAACAAATTTAGAGTGCTGCTTAATTACAGATGGATTTCACTCACATTTTAACTTAGCCTTTGTAAAGAATAATTATTGACAAGGTTTGACAAAGTTAATTTGCTAAAACAGACGACCAATCTGGGGGAAGTAGGAGTTATATCCAGATTTTGAATTTGAACTCTCAATCGATAAAACTAAAGCGAAATATGAACACTGGCAAGATTTAAATAAAAACAAGAGGCCCATAGGGCCTGTATCGCTCACCTGGATATCTAAGCAATCATGGCAGAATATTCTCCAAATGAGATCCATGGGAATATGCAAGACCCCAAGGCCACTCCTTGTAGCATATATATCTGTATTCGATTTTTCATGCCCAGCAATTTTATGTATGGTTATGGGGTGGGGATCTCAAGTGTTTCCAATCTGTGACTCAGAAACTAGGTTCCTATGGTTGTGGCCAGACCCCAGAATCAATTCTAATATCATGACTGCATTTGTCTCTTTTTGCCCAGCATTTGTATTTACAGTTTTGGGGTGGGGATCTCAACCGTTTCAAAGTTATGACCTAGGGTTTAAGTCTGCAAGGGTGGGGCAAACCCAGGGGTCAATTCTAATATCATGACTGCATTTGTCTCTTTATGCCCAACAATTGTATATATAGTTTTGGGGTGGGGTTCTTAACCATTTCGAAGTTATGACACAGGGGTTAAGTCTACAAGGGTGGGGCAGACCCCGGAGCCATCCTGGAAGCATATGTGCATTCATCACTTTATACTCAGCAATTGTTTATAGTTATAGGGTGGGAATCTCAACTGTTTCCAAGCTGTGACTAAGATACTAGGTCCCTAGGGGTTCGGTCAGACCCAAGGGTCTATTCTAATATCATGACTGCATTCGTCTCTTTATGCCCATGCCAGCATTTTATATATAGTTCTTGGGTGGGAATCACAACCGTTTCAAAGTTATGACACAGGGACTATGTATCCAAGGGTGGGACTAGACCCTAGAGCCATCCTGGAGGGGGGCAGACCCACCATTTGTACAATTTTGAATATGGCTGATATCCATCTCTTAGTTCCAGAGAAGAAGTCGCTTAAAGCAATATAGCCAAATTGCCTTCTTTTGGCCCTGCCCCTCAGCCCCCTTGGGGGTCAGCCATACCATTTGTACAATTTTGAATCCCCACCACCTAGGGATGCTTCCAGTAAAATTTAGTTCGGACGACGGACAGACAACGGACAGACGACGAACGCCACAGTATGGCATTAACTCACATTGGTCCTTCAGACCCGGTGAGCTAATGTCATGTCCTCCGATCATGAACTTGGGTAGTGGCAGCATAATTTTCAAATTTACTATCGACATCAACATAATAAACGTATTAGAAAATTGTTTGATCTGCAGGATTGACCTTTGTAACTTCCCCAAGCATAAATTAATGGTTCTAGACTTCAGGAGTATTAGGTGAATTACAGACTAAAACACCACCAATTTATGTATGGTGCAAGTATTGGGAAGCAAAACTACACTGAGGGCTGCTTTTTTCAGTTGTCGTCTATTGCAATTAGCATGCATCAGTTCCTATAAAATTGATAGTTTACACTTCGTTTTAGTTTTGAATGAACTCATGCCCTTATAAATGTTAAACATAGCTGATTATTTGTAGAATATAGAATGTGGTTTGATGTTTTGTTATCATTATTATGGTTTTCATACAAAATTATCAAGTCTCATTTTCATCTCTTCTAATGCAGTGCACAACCAATCAACTGTGATAGATTTATGCTACAAGTTAAGAACACATACATGAAAACTTTGAACTTCAAATTTTATTCACTCACAATTACATGTTTGTTTCATTCTGACATGTACATATGTTATTGTCAGCTTATTAACTAAATCCTGATATATACATGTATGGTGTTAATGATAGTCAATTTTGTTCCTTTCAGAATTCTATGCCTATACCTTGATGATAACAGCCAGCCTTGACGTAAGGCGTTTGACCTTTTTTGTACCATCTTTCCGTTCGAAACTTCCACCAGCATGCTCGCCTCACATTTCCTTTTGAAGTATCGTCCACCATTAATTTGTGCTTACTAATTTTTGCCATTTGCTTATGTCTAGGTTTGATTTTACACTCAACAAATAATCTTCCATGTCTGCGAATATAATAGCATCCAGAACAACGCAGAGACAAGACTGTTTTCACTTTGTATGATCGTGTGAATTGTAAATTGGTGCTGCTGTTGGTCAGCAATGTTGTTACTCTTGGTGCGAGGGTGCTGCTGCTTTTTAGATTATGGGAGCTGACAGCATGACTCAGACTGCCTCTCTGACATGTAAATAATCCTTTTGAATCTATTCCAAATTGCCGATGAAATCCACTTGAAACAGTGGGTTGTGATACTGCTTGTTGTACTGGTAATCTAACTGGTCTTGGGTTTACTGTCAGAAGACGACTTCCAAACACTCTGGTGATCTTCCCAATTACATTCATGATGTTGTTTATTTCACTCCATATACCTGAAACGAGAAAAAATGCATACTATTGTTCCACTTTTAAAAAATAAAAAATAATTTTCAGAATAAACTGGTACACTTTTCAATACTAATTTCTTTTCAGAAAAGATGTAAGTCAATGCCAGTACTCTTCTTATTATTATCATTGGTGAAAAGTTCCATCAATTTTAACACTTATGCCAGTATCATGTTTGGTGGACGGAATTTCGTGAAGATATGTACAGTGATTTCCTTTTTTTAGTAGTTTTATAGTGGCTATGATAAAAGAGTGAATAAAATTGTAGATGTATTTTTCATGCAGAAGTGAGGACTTCAAGGACTGTGTACAGGATTATATGGGTGTTGAAGTCCTTTGGTGTTGTGTACTGCTGCTACCAGTAGGATGTTCCATTGTGTGATGTGTGAGAATAATAGAATCTTTCACCCCCTTGGGGTAGAGACAGGGTAATCTTAACCCGAGGGGTAAGATTCTTAAGTTGTCAAACACGAGGCTTGCCGAGGGTTGAGTTCACCCTGTCTCACTCCCAAGGGGGTGAATGATAATTTTTCTCTTACCCTGTTTACCCTCTTATGTATTTTATATAGACGTTACATCAATGCAAGCCAATGTTGATGTGATGCGGCTGAATTGTCGATTTGATGTCATTGTATTTTTGCCATGACGTCATCGTATTGTTGCCGTGACGTTATGTTATTGTTGCTATGACGTGATACAATTGTTGAGAACGTGCAAAGAACACATGTAGCTTGTCTCAACCCTAGGGTGAGATAAGAAAATCTCACACCGGTAAAATGGTGGATATCCCTGTCCAGGGTAAGAGAAAATGAGTATTTGTATGTGTCTTTGGTAGTTTCGGGCACATACATCATACATTCGTCCAAGTGAACGTAAGTTAAGTTCAGCCTTATTTGTTTTATCTGTCCACAGGAACAGATAATCTGGTTCAGAAATTCTGACAATTCAAAGGTGACAGTGACCACAGTGACCTGAGCATTTGTTACAGCTATATTTGGACCTAGCTAAGGTGTTCAGAGTAATTTTACATATTTCAGGGTTTTAGATCGGCTTTCGGTAAAAATGGCACCCCAAAAATCATAAGTTTATGTCCAAATATAGCTGTAACATATTCTCAGGTCCCTGTGACAGTGACCGGTCATATGCCTACATTGACTTAAAACATAAGCTGGCGATATCATTTTCCCCTTTTTGAAAGCTCTAGAGAGTTTTTACGAGTAGTTATTAAACAAGTTTTCATAAATTGGTAACGTTACCTAACGAACGAATGACTTATATTTGCAAAATACACTGAAAGTCACCATGAATGGCATGATATACCTGCATTCACGTTTGGTTTGTCCTTCTTGTCTCCCTTTTACTCAACGTCAACAATCTGCTTGGCTTGAGGAACTATATGTTTAAAACGTTCTCCCGACCTAGGATAAAACTAATTGTAAAACGAAACTATCACAAATCCGACAAATATGCATTGTGCGTCTTTTCCCAATCATTGAAGACTATTTAAATAGTTTTCAGTCTTTAAAAACGGGCATTTGAATTGAGACATTTTTAATAAGCTGTCTCGTTGTAGCCGTGACATTAAGTAACCATTTTATATAGGTCAGTGATGATGCTTTGAAAATGGCAAGTACACTGACCAAAGTGACCTAACTTGTTATTCTAAATGACCTTACCTGTTTGTTACTATATATAGATCTTTTTGTATGTAGTTAGAGAGGTAACTGTTGAAAGGAAAATTATTTGACTCGTACGATATTTAATATATAGATGCACTGATGTATAATGTTACATAGGAGCTGAACGGTACTAAGGTAAGTCATGAAAAATGTCCAACGTACCCCAGTCTAACCACAACAGAGACGTTTTATTCGTCTCTACTTACAGGGATCAAAGAACAAACTTGTTTTCTCGTATCCGGAATTACGTCAGGTGTAGTCTAGCTCTGACGCCAGTTTTGACATTAGGCCTACACAAGGTTGATTTATTTTCATACTGTTGCATGTTCTTCTTCTTGTTATACCCACAGGGACCTGAGAATTTGTTAAAAATATCATAAAAATAATCTAATTCCGTGATCTAAACCCATAAAACGGAGTTATCTAAGCCCGTGCATAAAACATGTAAAATGACTCTTAACGCCTTTAGTCTGAGTTTAGGTCCAAATATAGATGTATACACAACGTTACTAACTATTCTTTATAAACTGACAAAAGTACAAAACGTTACTATATATAGTACAATGACAACATGAAATTATAATTTTTCTTTATACAACATCAACCATGAAAATGTATATATTCTTAATACAATTGCAAACAATAGTTATGAAACTTACACAGAAACAATGTACATTAATGTGACTGCTGTATAGAATGTAACAACTAAATCATGTAGCAGCTTTATAGGACGTTAAACATTATAGATAAAAAACACAGATACACTGTTATAGGATACTGTTCAAAAACGTAACTGCTTTATACAAAACAGCAATATGCCTGCTTAGTGAAAGCACGGACTTAGATAATCTAATTCCGTGGTGAAAGAAATACAATGTAACCACGTTGGATGAACAAATAGTAAATACACAATTTATCTAGAACTGCTTTAAAGAATGTCAAACAAATTAACTGTTTGACACTCCAAAAAGAAGCGATTGACATATTCACGATGATAACCACAATTAGGACAGTTGGAATTTTGAACCAAATTAACACGGAAAAGATCATATTTAAAACAACCAAATTAATATCTTGGGCTATTATATATAGTCAATAGTCTGTAATCTATAGTCAAACCAACACTCGGGTCAGTGCTGTTAACATACTCTGATATAGTTGCATGGGAACTATTACATGGTTGAAAAAGGGTTTGGACTAAAGTATCAATTAGGTCCTCGGGATTTGGTTATTATGTATTAATTAATTGTCAGACATACAAACAGTATCCGAATGAGTAAATGGGCGAAAAACATGTCGTAGCATAACTATAACTATAACCTATATCTAAATTGAGACACCCCCCTGTTAGCAGAAGATTGTGAAGGTTGTTACATTTAGCGAAAAAAATCAATGAGTTAGATTCAAGTAGAGTTTCCGACAATCTGATTAAAATCATCTGGTACATGGCTCCGCTCAGGCGTAGTACGAAGGTAACGAAGCCATGTAACATATGATTTTAATCAGATTGAGTTTCCGAATACCGAGTTCAATAATCAATGGTGAGTTATTTCCCTTGCTATGTGAATGAACCTTTTACTAATATCGCTTGGCTGTATTTTGTCCCCAAAATATTAAAAATATAAAACACACATCTTCGTAATATTATGGGCTTAGAGGTGTAGAATAAAACTTGACAGTTGTATAGATGCGATGTACTTGGCAGGGTACTATGTTTTGAACATACTTTATCAGTATTTTAGGTATGACCATTTGATCAAATTGCTCTTTTAAAAATAAAAGTTATCGATACGCTATACCATTTTTATTCGTAATAGGAATAAGGTAATGCATAATTTGAGTGTTTTGCCTTTTATGCTGACATTGAAGTGATATTAAGTACTATGTAAAGTTAGTAAGTGCAATCCAACCCTGGCAGTGTGTTACCACAGAGGAATAGATCTATGATACAGTAACCAGTAATTAACAACGTTCGTTCTCAAAACACCGCCGCGTGGTCTCACTGATCTTACTCATCGAAATTATCGTTAAGTTAAGGTAAGAATTTACTATACACGTATACAAATATTTCTCATCATCTCCATCACGGAGACGTCGACGTCCGCAATGTAGAACACGTGTTTGCATCCTCGTCACTCCAGGGGTTACTCTCACTTTCGCTCTCTTCACCCCTGGAATATGTCATTGCAAAATCGAAGGCTCAGTGTGCGCCACCTTGTAGATGAGACGAGAAGACTAGTTTGATCCTTTGATGTACATCAAAAGAATCTGTCTTTCGCGTAACGGTTAAATTGACTGGCTTTGAATTCGTGTGTCGCTCCTCTTTAATCTTTAAAAGACAGGTATCAGCGTAGCGATTGATCAGGGTTTTTGTACCTGAGACCAACCAAATAGATAGCCGCGTGTCTTCAATTTTGTTATGACATATGCTAGGGGTGCAGAGAAAGTGAGCGGAACCCATGGAGTTTCGAGGATGACATTTTGGAAGCCATTGTCATCTGATTATGTTGGTAAAATCGAATTAGCAGCAGATCAGCATCGCCAAACACAGCAGTATAATATTCACGATTCTTCTTGTTTTCCAGACATCGACGATGGAATGTACAGGTGGTGATGAGGATGACGTCACGAGCGATGATGAGTACAGTGACGATGGTTTTCCTGGGTATACAAATAACAACGGATATGGAACATCAAAGATGAACGCTATTCCGAACCTCCTTTCAGAACATGTCATGAACGAGAATGAACAACAGATGGGAAACCCGTGTTGTATGACGCATTCCTTTGTCAAAGCGGCCAGTGAAGGTGACCTTGAGACTGTTACGTCACATATAGAGAGCGGTATAGATATCAACTCAGTAAATGAGATGGGCGATTCTGCTTTATGCATGTCCTGTTACTATGGTCAAATCCAAATGACAAAGTATTTATTAAAGCTGAATGCTTCTGTCAATTACTCAAAATCAGATTTTGAGATGACCCCTTTGCACGCGTGCGCAAAGAACGGCTACATAGAAACAGTAGATATCCTGCTACAACACGGAGACATAGATGTTGATAAGAGGGATGCTTCCAACAACACAGCTTTGCACTTGGCTTGTCAGCAAGAGCATCTGGCTATTGTGCAAAGGTTGTTACGTCACGGAGCAGACGTAAATGCGCGCGACTGTTTGGACAGGACTCCACTCTTTGCAGCAGTAAAGGGACGTAGCAATGAAATCGTAGACCAGCTCATTCAGTTCAATGGAGACACGAATCTGAATGATGTAATGGGGAAGTCGATAATGCACTATGCAAGTGTTTACATCATCCAGCAATTAGGAAAAGGTCTAATCAACAGAAAAGATAATAGAGGACAAACACCACTAATGACGGCCGTTATACTGGGTCAGCCGAAGAAAGTCGATTTACTTCTGGCCATGGGAGCAGATCCTGATACTCCAGACATTACAGGCGTTTATCCTATCCAGAAAACAATGATGAAAGGCTTCGATGCGACATCCGTACAGATAGGTAGCAGTCTAAGATCGCAAAGCTCAATAAACCAATCAGATTTCCGCGATCCTTCTACACAACAGATGTTTCGGGATGCATCCGCTATGGAATCGATCTCCGGATGTGTGGATTACTTTGGGTACATACCATTGTGTCTGGTGTGCAAAGCTCTGACCATGAAAGGAACGAAGGCTTTGGAGGATGTTATTGATTTCAACTTTAACAATAAATTTCCACGGAATTCGTACGTTGCACCTCAAATAAATGCTAGCATCTGGAATTCAGATTTGCCCGGAATTGATCTCAAGGTAGTGAGTTCTTTGGAATCGTTAATGGAAGCAGGATGTGACTACTACCGAGAAGACAAGCGTAAAAACAGGCCATTGTTTTATTGTGTTAAGAAACAAAAAAAGTTGCAACTTTTCATGTCGAAAGGTCCATTACACTACAACGTTATGGACCAGAAAATGCTTGTGTTACATCACTGTGCAAAAATGAATGATGCTGAATCAGCAATAATTCTACTTAAAGGATTCAACACGCAGGTGAGGAATGTCATTGACAGTGTCGACAGGAATGGTGCAACAGCTCTACACATAGCTGCTGCACACGGCTCTGTCAGCGTTCTCATGAGGTTGCTAGAATTTGGATCAAGTGCAAACAAACAAGATAAGCACGGGAACACGCCTCTTCATTTTGCTGCATTCATACACATGCCTGACTTATATAGGTTTCTAGTGAGGGAAGGTGCATCTCTACAGACAAAAGATAAAGCAGGTGAAACTGCTCTTGATATCGCAGCTAAATGTCGATGTTATCCCCTTTTGGAGGACCGGGAACGAATCGTCATTGAAGAGCGATTCCAAAACCGGTTCATGGCAGCACGTCACGGCTTTAGCTTTGGTGAGGTGGTTTATATTCCAAGGAGACACATGAACAGTATCCACATCACGGACCAGGAATTACATTGCCTCCTCAATGAGAAAACAGTTGGAGAAAAAGGGGAAAAGAAAACTAGTGGATCCTACGTCCGAATGATCAAAGATACTTTTGGATTAGGCAGCGTTGAGTATCAGGGCGAAGCTTTAGACGTCAAGAAAGCCATATTATTATACATACACAAAGTTGCGTTAGAGATTGCTAAAGCTGATACACGCTTCAGAAACACCGTTGTTTTTACTGGGAGCTCTGCAGATAACACCAAGGTTGGCTTTCCCAACGAATTCGACGTGATGATTGTATTGGATCGATTTAGTGAAATCTGTTGTGAACTATCCTCGGATAAGAGAGAAAATACACTGTTCGTTCCCCTGAAGATTCGACGAGATGCACACACAGTGGATTTCTTTGAATTCATCAACGATGGCTATTTGGCAAGGAGAAAAGTCTTCGATGCTTTTGGAGAACTCCTATGGTCTGTTTTGAGTCACATGCAAGCTCCTAGTCAAATGTTTCCATCCTTATGGAAAAGAGCAATGGTAGCTGGCCCATCACGAAATCCTGTAACCTGTCCCATCAGTCTTATTTGGCGAGGTCTACAATATAAACAAATGGAAATAGATATCGACTTTGTACCCGCCATACACTGCAAGACATGGCCGTCCTTTGTGCAAACTTCAACAACAGTAGATGACGAAATCAAAAGATGTGGCATCCACCTAGTTGCGAAACCATTAAGGACAGAAGTAGTCATGGAAACTACTAACTCTGATAATTTGTGGCGGATGTCCTTTTCTATGGCGGAACGGATGCTCATAAACAGACTTCCGGAAGAGGTCAAGGACGTATACCGCGTATGTAAGGCTCTGAGGAATAGCGAGGTGTGTCCTCAGATTGTGTTTACCCCGTTAAACCCTCCACCTCCCTTGTTCAGTTTTAATATTATGGAAAATATCCCATCATATTTCTTGAAGGTAGGAATTTTTAATATGATTCATGCTCACAGAACAACTAAGTCCCAAAATGTTCCTGTCGATGACCGTGTTTTCGCTACTAGTCGACCCTGTGAGGAGGCGCATGACTCCACGTATGTAGGGGGCGAGACCGACGTACATGAGATGGATGACAACAAATTGGACGCGGTCGCGTTATACAGCTATATGGCAGACGCCTTCCAGTCTGAGAATCTTCCATACTTCTTCTCTCCTGACTACAATCTTCTGAGAGAGCGATATCTAAAACATAAAGCTGCTGCCGTTGACATTTGTCGTATGCTGTCGGAAATCGCATCATTGTGAACCTTTATCTGCCGCGACACAAAATGTTTCAAGTGCGGATACTGTTTTCATTACATGATGTTCTCTACTCTCTAAGCTTATGTTATAAGTTCTGTCTTTAAACAAACGCCTGTAACACATACAGGGAGAAAGCAAACGTCTACAAAACAAACAATGAGAAAGCAAACGTCTACAAAACAAACCATGATATAACACACACTTACAACACAGAACGAAGAGATAGCAAACTTCTACAACATTAACCATGAGATAACACACACTTACAACACAGAACGAAGAGATAGCAAACGTCTACAACATTAACCATGATATAACACACACTTACAACACAGAACGAAGAGATAGCAAACTTCTACAACATTAACCATGAGATAACACACACTTACAACACAGAACAAAGAGCTAGCAAACTTCTACAACATTTACCATGATATAACACACACCTACAACACAGAACAAAGAGATAGCAAACTTCTACAGCATTAACCATGAGATAACACACACTTACAACACAGAACAAAGAGCTAGCAAACTTCTACAACATTTACCATGATATAACACACAC